>NC_073723.1:6674542-6977572 GCF_023634155.1 Falco peregrinus
CACTGAAAGAAGGCTGAAGCACATAATTTTTTTTTTCTAATACTGGGTTTGAAGAGGATGTCTGAATGTTTTCATGTCCATTGTAGACATAGTTAATATCAATAAACTTTAATTTAACACATAAACCAATTCAGCATTATGAGTCAAACAGGTGTCTATTCATTTAAAATAAAAAAGAAAGAAAAAAATTTACATGTCCAGCAGAATTCAAACCACTACTTCCATAAAGGGACAGGGCATTAAGTAATGTATCACTGGCTATCTACAAGCAACGTTTAATTTAAAACCACTAGGTGTCAGCACATAAATGTTCCTAAAGAGATTTGTGTGCCAGAAACTGTACTTGGCAATAAACAAATACACAAGATTGTAGGTGGTTGATTGTGTCCTTAGAAAGCCATGGAAGAAAGCTGTAAACATATCTGGCTCACTGATAAATATTAGAACAATTAAGAAATACTTTTCCACATGATAAATGAGTCTTGAGTGGTACCTTTTAGTTTTTAATGAAATGCACTGGATATTCTGACACAGATCTTTAGTGGTTTGGCTTCAAAATAAATGCTTTCCCAACCAAAACCTGCTAATAGCAGAAGGTGGCCTTGTTGTCATGAGACACTATCACACAGACTCTTCATACTTGCATGTTCACTGAGCTGTTTAGTCCTTGTACTGTAATTCCTCAGTAGAAATCAAGTTGTTCTTTAGTAGCTTTCTGTTGTCACTGAGACCCTAATGTGGCCCTCCCAGCCACGATGACATAGCCTACTGGGAACACAAAAATGAGGGCAAATTTAAGTAATTTGTCTTACTAATGATCTGTTATTAAAGTAGAGTTACTAACTCAAAAGAGCAGGATGCTCAAGGCAGGTAATACTGCTTTAACAAACACACCAAAATGATGGTATCCTTCAGTCACTGTGGACTGGTACTCTTGTACCACTGTGATGCTTCTTCGTTAGGTGCAAGGGAGAATTCATGTGTCTGACAGGAAAATATGTGACCAAACTGGTTAGTACTCCTGACTAATCCCTAGCTCTTTCAGCTACTGACAGCTTGTCAACTCATGTAATTCAGTTAAGGTTCATTTGTTATCTTTTTGTTCTAATAAGTAGTGACATTTCCTTGAATTTACACAATACTATTTATTGGTTATACTGTAACTATCTAATGAAAACCACAGATACCCCTCAAAGAATACAGAAAGCATCAGAAGGGTTTTAATATCTATTTCACTATGATTAATTTGTTACCTAAACGACACAGTAGTATAAGAGTGATATAGATTAATAGGCACAGTTGTATAGAGCCATAAAAATTGTACACTGCATTGGGTGTTTATTTTATTTCAACCATTTTCTGCCTAAATGTCCAGACTGTGTGACTAATCATAGTGAAGACATTCTAAATAAAACTAAGGTGGTCTACACTGATGGGTAGCATAAATGTCTCCATTTTTGTCAAAGTGTAGAATATGCTTTCAGGTAAGGAGCAACATGGTGTTTGATGCAAAAATAGGTAAAATAGATCCAGAAAAAAAGTGTAGCTCATTGATTTAACTTCCCACATTTGGTAGGGACGTAAGCTAGGCTATCTCCCAAAGCTGAAGTCGTAGAGAAAGAAAGTACCAAGAAAGAAAAAGAGGTAGAAAGAGTG
Source organism: Falco peregrinus (assembly GCF_023634155.1). Classification (NCBI taxonomy): domain Eukaryota; kingdom Metazoa; phylum Chordata; class Aves; order Falconiformes; family Falconidae; genus Falco; species Falco peregrinus. Next base: position 6,676,199 of record NC_073723.1, read on the forward strand.
TGACAGTACATGCAGCTGTGACAAATGAAGGACTGCTGTAGTTTAACCCTGGCTGGCAACCAAGCACCACACAGCTGCTCACTTACTCCTCCCGCTGTGGAATAGGGGAAAGAATTGGAAAAGTAAAAGAGAAAACTCCTGGGCTGACATAAAGATTGTTCAATAGGTGATGCAAAAGCCGAACACATAAGCAAAGCAAAATGAGGAATCCATTTACTACTTCCCATGGGCAGGCAGGTGTTCAGCCATCCTCAGGAAAGCAGGGCTCTGTCATGCGTAATGGTTACTTGGGAAAAGAAACAGAATAATGTCAAACATCTCCCGCTTCCTTCTCCTTCCCCCAGATTATATACTTTGCATGATGTTCAGTGGTATGGAATATCCCTTTGGCTAGTTCAAGTCACCTGTCCTGGCTGTGTCCCCTCCCAATTTCTTGTATCTCTCTAGCCTTCTTGCTGGCAGGGCCTGAGAAGCTGAAGAGTCCTTGACTTAGTAAAAACATCACCCAGCAACAACTAAAACCATCAGTGTGCTGTCAACATTGTTCTCACACTAAATCCAAAACACAGCCCTGCACCAGCTACTAGGAAGAAAAATAATTCTATTTGAGCAGAAGTCAGGACAAGAACAAAACCAGCAAATAGCTAATGGAAATGAACCCATGTCAGTAGTGCTGATATTACAGAACTACAGTGAAACTTTTAAAAAGAGAACTCTAGCTGTCAGGTAATAGATTAGCTTTTTCTTTACTAAAATTATCTTCATAATTCCCTACCCTTAAACTAAACCAAACAGGCAACTTTTTTTTTTTCTTTCCCCCACAGAAGTGCTAATAGAAACTCTGAAAATATTTCCTAATGAAGGCTCTTGACCTTCTTTCTGCTTCTAAATTACAATGCTATGCAATTCTCCTCAAGTAAATTCATTTACTGAAGTCTAAGCAGCTGTTCTGAGAAAGTTTAGATATCAACAAATAAAGCCTACAAAGACACAGTGGTTCTGAAAAAAGTTTGTTGAGAGATCTTCTGACCCAGGGACTGCTGACTTCCAAAGGCAGCTGTTAGCATAGTGTATTATACACTTCAATGTAGCGTTAGAGTGGGGTAGTTTTCCTGTGTCGTATCTTTCAGCATACCACCAAAATGGATGAGAGGATTTACGTTTTCCAATTCTTTCCAAAGTAAAAGTAGAGACCTCATTTAACATCTGTCTTAAGAATGACAGCATCTGAAGAGCTATGAGGCTTGTGTAGTAATACTCTGCAAGTGAGAGGTGAGAGGAGCCTCCCTCGGTGCTTGGGAGCTGCCTCACAGCCCTGACTCCACTCCAGCCACAGGCCCACTGCCCTGAGCTGCCACTGTGACTGCCCTACTGGGCTGGCACCCACTGTGTCCGCACTTCATCTGGAAATGGAGGCCTGTGGCCTCCCTGGGCCCCAGCGACACCCTGTTCGGCTCTTGGGGACACAGTGGGACTGTGCCAGCTGGGGAGGGAAGGAGAGAGAAAGAGATTGGAGGAGAGGGGTAGGACTGTGTTAGGGAGGGGAGGAAAGGGACAGGGAGGGGAGGGCATGGACCTGCAGGCCTGCAGGCACCTGCCCCCCTGCTCTGACCCCTGACAACAACTAGTAAGTTATATATCTAAAAGACAAAGAATTTATCAGAGCTGCTGAAGTTAGTCATATTTTGCAGGATACGTGCAAGACAAATCTGTGTCATTGCTGATGTGTGATTCATTGCACGTCTTGTTTCCATCACTAAAACACAGGTTGCAGCATCTGTCTTTTCTTAGCAGTTTACCTGTATTCAAGGAAAATAAACTCATTTAAAGAAACCTGTTTTAACTAGGACATTATAAATGCAGGGCAACATAGACCTTCCAGAAGCCTAGCAGATCTGGAGGTAATTGCCTAGAAAGTTCGGGATGCAGACACCTCTCTGTTGTCCCACCTGCTGAGCATCTCACTGCCTTTCTGTCACCTCATCACTGCTCAGCTCCCAGGCCAGGAGGCAGGAGTGCAAGCAGTGCTGACGGAAGAAGGCAATCTCTCCTGCTAAGGGGCCAGGGCTGCTGCTGTCCCCTCCATTCCCTCTGGAAAACTCAGTCAAGAGAGGGAGATAGATGACAGAAGCTTGAATGAACACAGCAGTGGTGGTATGAGTGTGTTATTCAAATGATCAGGTGGGTCTGGCAGGGATATTTTTAGCTTGAATTATTTTGTGAGTTAACTCTTTACTTCAGAACTTCACACCCTGGAGTGATTCTGTTTCTTCAGTCCCAAATAACTTCAGAATGGTAGAGCTATATCTTAATTTTTTCTTGTATATTTTTTAATCTGTATCTGCTGTAATACATATGTACATCTTGCATTAGTAATTACCTTTCCTTAGCATGGTGACATAATCCTTTACCAAAGACTCCATTTCAAGATTATATAAGGGTTACTGTTGATTCACAGAGCTATTAACTCTACACAACAATAATAGATATCTGAAGTGTATTAGTCTAACTGTTCAACAGATGCCCTTTTGCTTTTGTGTAGTGAGAACTCTCTTCTTTCCAAACTGGTCTGGACTTAGAAACCCCCAGAATGCTGGTCTCCTCAATTGTGCCATGACAGCAGTGACAAAACTTGCACTTGGCATAAAAGTCCCTAGCTGTGAGCTGTAGCCAGGTGCCCTGTGGGAGCAATTTGACTGAATTCTCCCACCAATAATCAGATGTAGTGTTGACCTTTAGGTGCAGTGCAAGCCACATCCCTTTCCTTATATATTGGTCCACAGGGAGTGAGAAGAGAACTGTTTGCTTTAGGCAGGTTTTTTTTTTATTTTTGACAGATGTAAATGTTGAAGGATGACTGGGTAGCTGTGGATGCCATTTAATGTCACCATTATTTGGGTAACTAACAAAAGCTGCTGATGCATTTATAAACATGATGCAGTAGCCCTATAGAGGCCAATAGGAATGGGGAGCCAACAGTACGAAAATGTCTTCACACTGACAAGTTTAGTCAGTGAGGCCTCCTGTTAAAATGAATAAATAAATAAATGTACGATGCTATTGGTAAAGTAGCACTGGCCCTATCTTCCAGCAAGTTTGGAAACTATCTGGAGGGAACTCTAAAATTGGCCACCAATACTCTAACTTGCAGAACCCAAGATCTGCACCCAAGATATGAGAACATTTTCTCTTCAAGAGATCTCTTAAGGGGACATGCGTGAGGTTATCAAATCTGCCTCTTGCCAGGACGTCATGTGATGGCTGTAGCTCTCTCCCTAGCACACTTTATAAAAGTGGTGTCCTTCTGTATTGTGAAACCTCACAACAGCAGAAGCCCTTTGGATAAAAAGCTTCATAATTGTGATTTTCTCTTAGCAGGGTTGCAAGCAAACTGTCTGTCACAAGCAGCTCTTTTAGAATGCATAATTACACCTGCCTGCCATGGCCCACATCGACTGTGTAAGACATGATGGGTGACTTAAAACTATTATTATTATTATCATTATTGTCATAATTATTATTATCATCATCTTTATTAACATTATACTACAGAACTGAAGAGATAAATATATTGGAAGTGTCTTTCTTGACCCTGGTCTTGATATAGCTGAGACAGCCTACACGTGCCACTTCAAACTATTTTACTCAATTTCTACTGTCGCTTAAGAAGCCTATTTAGATTTCTATCCTGAAAACATATCTCTAAGTATAACACTGTTGGCATAATAAGAATCTCTTCCATGTCACTTGCTAACTCTTGGTTTGAATCTGTGTCCCTCTTTCTTTCTCCTGCTTAATGTGAATTTTAAGAATCTCAGTACAGAGTTTATATTTTACATTTGGTGGTTTTATACAACATATGAGTACCTTATAATCATCAATTATATGTACAGCTATTTGGAGAGGAAAAAAGTTAATTTTCTAAAGGAAACCCAAAATGATAGGAATTTAATATCAAAGGAATAAATAAAAAAGTCTTTATCTGTGATTTCAGGAAAATACAGTTACCTCTGAATTTTGAAAGCTCAGTTTCAGGACAGAATAAGGTAAGCAAACAGTCCATAATCAATAAAACATAGGGAGGCATGGAATGGAGAGACCCTTTCCCTCTTAGTGCTCACCAGAAAGGACAAATACTTTACTTTCAAAGCTGGGAGCCTACTTACTGATTTTTAGCATTGCAGGTTTATACACTACAACAAAGGTATCTGGTAGAAAGTGCTTCTCCAGATCTCAAGATTCATAGCAGGTTATTCAAAGCCAATTTTTACTTTTTTTTTTTTCTTTTTTTTTTTTTTAATAAGAAACAATCACTTAGGCAACAGTGTATCTGGAGGCTTCAGAAACAATTATCAGGCAAATCGAAAGTATATTTATCCACAGTTGCTTCCTTCTAGTAGTCTTTCCAAGGAAATAAAGAAAAAAACACATAATAATTGTCAATAAAATGTCACTGTTAACATAGAGTGACCATAGAGAAGAACCTGTAATAATATAGTGTAGAACAGAAATGCTATGATACTGCTGTCATAATTAGAGATGATAGAAGAAATTGATGCATTTTTCCTAAGAACATCAGTTTAAATTTGAAAGCAATTTTTTCACATTTGTAACAGTTTGCTGTTTGCTTTCCATTAAGCTTCAAGCTTAGTTGGCTGAAATAGTGAATGCAACTTAAATATTTGATAAAAGCAAAATTCACTATGTAATTTGATAGTGTTTCCAATCTATTAGGTGACTGTAGACATATAAAAAATACAAACAGTGCCTCACAATTTGAAAATCAGTCCTCATGGGAAGGACCACAAAACCCCAACTTATGGCAAACGCCTCAATAGATTAAGCCTTCTGGTGATTATGCACTGTTCTTTTTATGATCCCAAACGTTCTTATTAAACAGTTTAACCAACAGCATGTGGAGCCACAGTGAGATGCTTTTGCACATGAGGTGGTCCCATACACACACCATACAAGACCTTCTTCTGTCCTCTGGGAGTTATGCTACGGGGCTGCTACATCCTTCCTAGCTCTCCTACTTGTTTCCTTCCAACTGACAACATGTATCATGCCCAGCAGTCACCCTCACAAGTGTCAGGACTCAGGTTTATTTGTCTTTATTTCATACTCCTTTTGTCTTCTGTTTCCTATAGTTTTGTTTTTATCTCAACTAGTTATAAGCTGAACCAAAATAAACTATTCATGCTAGCTAGAAATTATCTATTACAATTAATTTTCCATCAAGAAATCCAGGTTTTAAGAAATTGAGACAGATAAATACTGGAATTTCCTCAAAAGCTGAAATTTCTACATTGCATTTCCTTTTACCTAAGATTAAAAAAAAAAAACAAAAAAAACCCAAACAAACAAACAAAAAAACAAAAAAGACAATCTGATCAGTGTTGCCAGACATCTGTAAGAATGCAGTTAATTTCCTGGTATAAAATTTGTTCATGCTGTCTTCTATTCTAATAATTTATGTCTGGGGTATTTTCATCTCCATTTGCAAAGAATCCCATGCAATATCATCCTCAAACCCATATGGAATCTCTTGGAGTTAATGTAGTATAAATGTTTATTTGTAATCAAGGAAACACTTTTGAAGGAAGCACAGAATAAATGATGTTTCAGTTCTGATTTTCTGCCATGAAGTATTCACAGGGCACTCTAAAAGGGGAAATATTTCCTGATTAAAATTAAGAAAAGAGGTTTGCGCTTTCACTCCAGGCAATTAAATGTAACATTTGCATGCATATAGTTCCATGGGAAACAAAACCCAGGAAGTGGCTCTTTGAGTGTCTATTAATTAAAAAATCCAACACTTCACTGGTTTCACTAGTTGGCCTTTTATACAGTCTCTGTAGGTTAATAATTGAATTAAAGTGTGCAGAAAACGACACCACTGAAGGGCTGCTTAAAAAGAACCAATCTCTGTTCATAGCAATCATCTGATTATTTTTATTTCTATTAAGAAAGATGTTAAGAAAAATTTCAAATATCAGATCAAATATCATGTGCACACAGTGACAGTGGGATTTGGTAGCCTGCTCTTTGAGGTGTTTTGGGGTTTTTTTGTTGTTTGGTGGTTTTTTATTATTATTATTTGTGATGGCTAGGCTAAAGAAATGAAGCAAACCCAGAAACCATTATAAATATATAGAAAGTATTTACTTTGGGAAAGTTTCTCCTGAAAAAGGAAATGGGAAATTGTTGAGGAAAATACTGTCATCTGCTACTCAACCTGCAGTTATCTTTAGATAGAAAGCAAGTTCAACTAAACCCTGTGAAACAACAGAGTGTAGAGCCAACAGTCCAATAGTGTAGCTAGATCAATATAAAGAAAAAGAAACATGGGCTTCATTTCACTCCAGCAATCTTGAAAATGACTTGCTGAAGATTTATCAGTTTTATATAGGAGTATTTGCTCTCCTCCTCCTCTTTATTTTCTCGAAAATTGTACAAAGTGAAATATAGCAAAAAGTCTAGGGAGAAAAATACCTACAGTCTGAAGACACTAGGCCATTCTTGCTTCTGGTTTCTGTCAATAAAACTAATCAAGGGCTGACCTGTAAGGCGATGGGGTTTTTAAGTGTATATTTTCAAACTGTGACAAAGCTTTATGTTTTTTGTAGTACTGCACTACTCATCCACTTGGCTGCAAATTTTGAACAGGATGTTTTCTAGAGTTTTACTTACTGATTAAACTTATTAGGCAGCATTATATGTTCATTTTACACTGGTGCTGTAGAATTAAGTATACCATCTTTGGCACAAGAAACCCCACAAAACCACAACAGTCTGGCTCATTGGGTGAAATGAGAAAGGACTAATTTTGGAGTTAAAGTGAATGTACCAATAAGAAGTGTGGAGAGAAAAATGGCAGGCATAAAAGATGCATAGGATGAGAAAATCATGATGGAAATAGGTGGATGCAGTGAAACAAACTAAATGCAAGAGAAATGGAATGGCTAGAAGCAGCTAGAAAAATAGCAGAAGGAGTTTGGCTGATTGAGATGCGGAGGTGGTCAGTTGTTTTTTTGCGTTGTTTTGTTTTGTTTTTTAATCTACCAAAATTCAATAAACTCTACACCTCTGTTGCAGAATTCAAACCTGTTTCATATTTTCTCTCACCGTATATTTATCACTAGGCATATTATCCAAATAAGTAGGAGAATGACACTTAGGGACCTATCACAGAGAACTCAATGAATCCAGAGTTGTTCTGTGTGAGCGTCATCTTTGTACTCTAACTTGTATTTGGGGATGAAAACTCCAGAGAAATAGCATAGAGCACAAAGAGCATTAGTAATTGTGGAACTCAGACATTTGGTATTGTTTCTATGTCTGACCAAATCCTGGTTTACATTTGATGGAGTTGGAGTCTTTAGCTCCCTTTTGTGTTTGTTTGTGGTTTTTTGTTCTTTTTTCCCTTAGCTAAAAAGCAGCAAGTCCAAACTAGACCAGAAAGAAGGCAATAGGTCAGATGTCTTCAAAAATTTCAGATGGATGTTGCAGCTTCCAGAAGTCATATTCTTAAGCAGTGTAACCACACTAGTATGACATTCTTGGATTTAAACAAGCACCTGAGACCAAAACAGATTTTACACAGGACACTAATGTTAAGCAGAGTTTCTTTAGTAAAAACTAAATAAATACCATTACACAAAATTTGCTAGCTTTTTGAGAAAGCACAGTTAACATAAGTTTGTTTGAGGTTTTGGTTGTTTGTTTGTTGTTGTTTTTGGTTTTTTTTTAAATAATTGTAGTAAAAGGCAAATATTCAGTATGTGTCAACACAGTAAATGTTAAGGAACTCTCTACCCAGCACTGTTAAATAGTACTCTTACACTCTTGCTCAGTTCCATTTCAACATTACAGCTGCCTATAATAGTAAATCAGTGTAGAATGAAAAACAAATCAAACTTGATCGATGTTTTTGCTATTAGATCATATGTATTTTTTTTTCAGAATTCCACTCTAAGAAAAAATATAAGAAGTTCTCAATAGCATTGTAACAGATTTTTGGTTTTGGAGTTCTTATTCTACTAACAGACTATGGACAAACTGCTGACATATGCTGCAAAATAAAATGTATAGATACATAGAACTTGTGATAGTCTTGAAAGATTCTGAATTATCAGAATAATTCTTCAAAGGGATTTTTTTTTAACTAAATCAAAGTGCTAACTGTCTCTGCGAGATTACAAGAAGATTAAAAATGCCATGTTTGAAAGGACTAGCTTTCAAGTTACTGTAACCAGACAGTGAGATAAATCCTGAAATAACCTTTCAGGGATGATAAAACACATCAGTGTTTGTCTCAGAAATTAAAAGTAAATACAACATCTCTAACCTTCTTTAGAATCAGTTTGGATGTGATCATCATCACGTTAATGGATGTAAACACCTTTGCTGTCTTTACACTGCAGAAACAGGAAGTGATACTGTATGTTTGGTGTTCATCATATATGTTCATGTCCAATGGTTGCATAGACATTCCCTAGCTATCTGTGCTGTAAGAATGTAATGGCAAATGTACTATCTATTATCACTTGCTTCTGGGAGAATACTACTATATACCTTGACTACTGTGCCCATACAAAAAGTAACATACTCCAATTACACATACACATACACCCATGAGTACCTGCACACATACATTTCTTCAAGAGCATGTCCAAAGACTAGGCTTCTTATTACTGTTGTACCTTTTTTGTGACTGGACTGTTTCTCCAGTTGTGATGTTATGCAAATCTTCTCCACTGTTTCCCTGTTTTTACTGGAAAAAAATCCCACAAAAGCAGAAACCCTACACTAAAACTTACCTGCACCCTTGTTTACAAGAACTAGTGTTTCCAAAGATGCCATAAAAATTCAGGTGCCCTGACCCTGTGTAAGTTAAAGGTGGCTGAGTTGTCACCTCCTTTAAACAGTTCTGCCAATCCCTCACTAAGTTATATTTGCTGGACACTGACTGTTTACTATTTATAGAGAAAATGGGGGGTTAGGGGACACCTACTTAATTTTAATCTTGGTTACACAAAAACATAATTGGAGCCTAACTGTCAGTGTTTTTTTACTGGCGTTCAGGTGTTCAACTTGCCTCCTCCTCTAAATGAAAAAAATGCTGTTTATAGCAACATGACACTTAAAATGTCATCCAAAGACTGCAGCATTGCTCTTCTTTATAATTTCCTTGCCCAGTTGGTGTGTCAAGAATAACAATTATGAGGGGGAACTATTTATTGTATAAGTATTATTGTCTTCTGTGCTTCAAGTTCTTTTTTGACAATTCCTCAAGTTACTACATTGTATTTGTTATTTCTTCTTTCTTTTGCTTCAATTCATCCCCCTGTGAAAAACATTTTAGCAAGGTACTCTAGTTTTTTAACTTCCCCTTTGCCTGCACCCACCCCCCACCCCACCCCGGTTAGGTCTTTGATACTCACAATTCTAAGCAGCGCCTACCTTACCTGAAAAAAATTGAAAGAATTTTAAGAGTTGTTACAAAAAAAGAGACTATTTATGATATCAAACAGGGAGCACATTAATTTAATTCAATAAGCCTGGCAAGGACAAAAAACACTATCAGGCTTATGGTACCATAAATGGAGGAAAGGTTTAAGTCAATTTAGACTAACAAAGTTCAGAAGTTTCACTAATTAACATCTACAGGGACAGTAAACTGTGGCTGCAAAAGATAGACTTGCCTTTTTATGTTCAGGGAAAAAAAAGTATTTCAGCATGTTTCTAGGTATCATTAAACAGCACATGACATCTTGCTAGGCCTGCAGCAAAATAAGAACAACAATATGTTTGAAATACTTCTCTCTGTTTTCTGGTTTCATCAGTTTTAAGACATCAAAGAGCTGCACAAAATTGAAGGTGCTAATGTGAAGCGAGCTGCACGTTAGTATTTAATTACATTAAATTGATTAGAAAGAGGTAAGCTCATGATTGGGAGCACATTAAATCCTGTCTGTACAGCATACAAGCTAGTTTGTGAGTGAATCTAACTTGTTAAAACATGAGAAAGATAATGACATGAAAGCTAATACAAAATTTGAAGTATGTGAGCCAAGGACTACTCGGCTACTTCACTCATTCATTCAATTTGGTAAAGAAAAGCAATTCTTAGGTCTTTGAGAGGAAAAAAAATCCATCCAGTCACACTCAGGAGAAAAAAAGGATTGCTACCATGAATATGAGCTGGAACTATTTTCCATTCTTTCCATGGGCTCATGAAAATTGCCTCTGAAAAAATTATCTTTGGGCTAAAATAGATACTTAAGTTGTGACTTCAACATATACACAAATAATTAATGAAAATACAATTTAATGTGAAAAATATTTATTATATACAGAAACTGGTGTTTCTTACATAGACATATTCATTCAGAAATGATGCAGTGTTCAATATTTAAAATACAGCACTTCAGCTAAAAAGCATATGCAGATCTGGTCTTAGAGGTGTGGCACACTTCAGTGAACCTGGGAAAATCATTTATGCTTTGTATGCCTCAGTTTTTCAAGCTATTAAATAATACAGTAAATGCATGTATGCCTTGGAGGGATATTGTGAAGTTACATATTTTAATGTCTGCACGGGGTACTTGTTCGTAAAAGAGCTAGAGCAAAGCAAGTTACATGTTTCAGTATTTTCTTCCAAACATTAGTGCATTGCTTGGTCATTGCATTACTTTAGATTAATTAATCTAGTAATGATTTCAGAGAACTACTGCTATTTTTCACTTTTACGATTATCCAAAAATATCTGCCCAATATTCAAGACAAAATAGGGCATGTATTACACTTTCTGCAATGGATTTCTAATCTCAGGGTAGCCTTGATTTGACTTGAATGATGAAGAAAAAATGTCAGTATGTTCCATTTAATTTGTGAGGCTAGTAAATGCAGATGTTTCTGTACTAGCATCTCTCTAGGCAGTCCAAGAAAAAAACTTTAGGACCAGGCCTCAAAATCTCAGAGTGGAAGCAATTTGTCTTTTTTTTTTTTTTTTTATATTACGGTTTGTTATATAATGACAAGAATAATCTTTATCACTTTATTCCTTACTTGGCATAAAATGACTTTTTGGATGGATCAAACACCTCAGGCTTTGCCTTAGTGTTTAATCAGTTTCAGCAGCTGTTCATAGCTTCAAATACTACAAAGCAATAGAGTTTAATTGCTTAATTAAACTCAAACCTCAGTTGTCTTTTTAACAGACAGGGGCCTGCCTAGCTTTTGGATACTCAAAGACAATCAGAGAGGAAGCCAATGACATTGCTCTTTTCTCAAGGATGGTTGATCTAGGAGTGTTATGTAGACACTGAAAAGGAAAAGCCATAGGCCTCTTCTGGGAAACAATCAGGAGTCTTTTTTTCCTATTTATTTTTTTAACCTGAATTATTAATTTAATGTGAACACAGCTACTATACTTTTATAACAGTTTTGTTATAGGCTGATCAGTACACATAAGTTAATTGAAAACTTGGGGACGATCTTTGAACAGAGTACACTGACTTGTTGAGCTTGATTTATCCTAGTCATAGTTCTGACTCTGGGGGGGGGCTTTTTTATTGTATTTCCTGCCTCTGGTATTTGGTGTCAGCAGTTCTAATAAGCAGGCACAAATGTATTTTACCTGACAAGCTGTTCTCCAGCTCCAGTTCTTTTACATACGTACAGAACACTGGGTTTATGTGTTGTGGTCTTGGGCTTTTCACTGAAGCTTACCCATCAAGGTCTGCTATGATTTCAAATGGTTGGGATATGCTGAAGTGGGGTTACAACTTTAGCTGATAGGTTTGAAGAAAAAGATATTTTTGTCCCATCTTGTACTCAGCCAAATCAACCATACTGTAAATCAACCATACTGAGAAGAACTACCTTTATTTTGAGAACTGCTAATTTTTTTTGTAGAACTGATTAAAAATGGAACCTCATCTCCTCTTAATACTTCAGGCTTTCATTTAAGAACTCTTTTAAAAAATAGTGTAGTGTATTTGCAGGAATGCCCTCCTATATTTAATATCCAAATCTAGTGGTACTATTAGTACGAGACATCAGATTTGGTTTCCAATTTTAATATTTGAAATATTTTGGCCTCTATGTATTATATATTTATGATAAAACTGATTACAGCATGGAGAAAGTATCAGAACAGAAAGAATTGCACTCAGGAAGTATAACCTTAACCTAGATAAAACTGCATAGAAAATTTATATAATGAATTTGTTAGCCAGCTTCTCAATTATCGTAAATCAATATAATTTTGTTTATTTCAGTGGACCATCACCAAATTCAGTAAGGCTTTACCAACAAGCAAGGATCTATCTGTCTGAAACACTAGTGGTTTATCTATTATCATATTACCTAATAATATGTCACATATTCTTCCATTTAACATATTAAGTGGCAAAGTATTACTGGGCTTTTCATCAAGACATTTGTATGTCTGAAAGTTCAAGAAGTCAGTTAATAGCATTCTCAAAAGCATGCAAATACTTTGATATCTTTAAATGTGTAGCCTCAAATTATTGAGCATACCTACATAAGATGTCTGACACAGACAGAAAACTGGAAATACCCACAGAACTAACTAGGTGCAAAAAGACAACACTAAATTTTGAGCATGCTTTGGTTTTGTTTCAGTATATTAAAATTTGTAGCTTTTTTTGAAAATAATTAACTTTTCTGTTCTTATTTCTTGTTAAATGTCTACACATATAAAAAGTACTTAAACATGCACGCACAGGTCAATCATTGCAAATCATTCTTCCTATACCAATCAATTTTTTTCTTGAGGGGCTACTTCCTTACAAATACATGTCATGCTTTCTAAAAGACACCTGAAAATAAAAAAGCCATTAATTTCTGATAATGAAACTACCATCCATGGACAACTACCCTTTACACAGTGTTTTTCATCCTGCTAGTGCTTCACTTTGGTAAGAAAGTTAATCAGAACACATCTGAAGTTTGAGTTCAAGTGGCCAAGTAATTTGATATGGAAGCATGAAAAGCCTTTCATGAAAACACAAAAATCTAGACAAAGGGCAATCTCCTATGATTATCAGCGATCCATGTCGGGGTCTTGTGGAGCTTGCCAACAACTTATAAACAAGAAACTTCGTATCACAAAGTTTCACATGGAATTTTCAGAAATATCTTTATCTTTTATTAATACTGTTGCTGTCTTTTTCATATGCTACACTTCCATCCCATTTATAAAAAAAATTCAATTCCTTTGAGATGATGTCTGTTATTTTAATTTCAGGATGCTATCTGAGCTCTTTTTAGCCATAAAGGTATCAATAATTCTAAATTATTGTTTGTAAATTTTATTAGTTCTTAAAGGTAGTAATATATTTGACAATCATTTCATGAATATGGAATTGTTAGTGACCACGGTTTCAGTTTGGCTACCTTATGCTTTACAGAGTGAGTGTAATCATAGGCATCCATGAGCAGCAAACTACATATATATACACACTAGAATGATTGGCAGCATGGAAGCATTTCTACATAGGTCTGAAATACAAAGAAAGCCTAGCTAGTACAACTTTTTTTAACAGAAAAGTATTTCAACACCTCCCACCCCCCAAATACAACAATCTGGAGCCATCTGTTCTATGACAGAAAATGACAGAGTAGAGCAGTGTTGGATACTGTATTGAATACTTAATTCCTTCATTCAAGAACAAAGTGCCATAAAACATAGGTTTGTAGACTTATATAATCTCCTGTACTGTGTTTCATTGACGCTCAAGGAGTTCTGTACATAAGTAAGGAAGAAGAAGCAATTCAAATCATATACCCTACATGGGGGAAGTCTGGTAAATGTGGTCATTCCTCCACTTAAGAAATCGAAAGTCCTTGAGAAGGCTGTTGTAGGGAAACACATAGGCTTTTGGGATGTCAAAACTGCACAATATAAGAAGTTGAAGTAAGAAAGCAAAATATACTTCTTATTTAATAGGGCTGGTAAGAATGTGACTTACATCCTGTGGTAATGTAGATATTCTGTGATCTATTTTCCGCCTGAATTAAAATGGAGGTGGAGTTCACAACTGAAATGAGAAAAGAATCCACTCAGAAACAATAAAACATCTACCAATGCTCTTCATGACTACAGAATACAGTTAAGTATGCATACCTATTTAGCTAATATTATGTAAAAGTTAAAGCAACATAGGAAGGATGACATATCTTCTGTTTCAGTGTGGGGAATACACAAAACAGCTGAATTCAAACTAGAAAGCATTTATTTTATTTTAATTTAATGTTTTTTTCCACAAAAGGGGTTTTATTAACAACTTTTGACCAGGTTTATTGGTTACTCTTTGGCATTGGGAAGCTAAGATTGAGGATAATATGTAAAGCCAGACTGCATTATGTTCCTGGCAGACCTACTAGGGCTATGATGGCAAGGAAAACATATGGACTGCTGACAGCTGGAGTTATAATGAGGTGAAGGACTCACATGAATATTTCTATTCAGTACCCAAAACCCATTTTTTTTTCCTTTGTTGAGATAATGGAAAAATCCTCTATTCCAAGTGTTCTAAAACCAGACAATATCAGAAGTTACATAAAATTTCATAGAAATATTTGCCCTTGCCCTAATTGTGTACCTGTGACAACCTGGATCTACTTAAAGAATGAGTCTTGATCTTATTCAATCTGTCTGTCTAGTGAAGAGAAAGTAAGTTCAGGAATTTGGTCTGTCGTCCTAAACGGGTTTAGAAGGAAATAGCTTGATAGGCAACACTCACATTAAAGTGGTATGAAGATCAGCTGCAGTTCCTACTGAAATCACAGAAATTCTGGGAGCTTAAAGCATCTTCAAAAATGTGGTTAGTTTTATGGATGCCTAAACTACAGACCTCCGTAACTAACTTCAAGCACTCCTTTTTGGAAATTTTTACAGAACCAGTCCCTGATTTCTTTAAATAAAGCATACAGAACCTCTTCAAGTATTTTAAGTTGTTCAAAAATAGTAGTATGACATTAGCCAGAAGACCTTGAAAAGAACATTTTCAAAGCACTGAATAGGATTATTTTTTTTTTAATCCATGCAACTCCTACTCTATTTTTAACTGACTTTACACAGTTAAAACCTTGCATGATGGTTGACTTCCAGAAACGTATGGCAAATTTCTTTCCAGAGTGTAATTTACATAGACTCTTACTAGCAGAATTATGTAAACAGCCTTCCTACCGCATTCTTCAGTTATACTGATAATACCAACAAATATAATATCAAAACATTTAATAAAAGTGATAAAAAGCATGATAGGAAAATACATTGGAAGAGATGGACAGGATCTGTCATTGCTAAACTTTCCTTTAAAGTGAACCCTTTTCTCTTTAATTTCATGGATGACTGGAACTTTCAGTCTGAAATATATCCAATGCTCCATGAAATTTACTTGTCTATAAAACGTCCACTCCTCTTAGCATGAACAAATAGATCTTCACTATACTTGGTTACATATAATTAAACAGGAAGTAATTTTGGCCTGAACAAAATCTCATGCTTTGACCTCTAAAGGAGAAAACATGCAGTCTTTTTAGCAAGGAAAAATGCAAATTTTTAGCAATGGCCTTTCTTTGTCACTTTAGTAAGTTTTCTTTTTTTCCTTTTTCATGATATGCTTTAGCAACAACCCAGAAAAGTAGAAGCCCTGTGACATCTAATAAAATATACTGAGCCAGAAGCTGGATACGCTATTCTTTTCTAATATCACTGTACAAATTTAACGAAGAACTTAAGTTAATGAGGGCAATGAATCCAATAAATTTTATTATGACAGGGAATTAAATATCCTATCTAGAAACCTACTAATATGAGCTGTCAAAACATCTTTAAAACTTCTTTTGCATAGCAAGTGAGATTAGTCCTATCTTTTTGAGGCTATCACAACCACAGGGATAAGCACAGTTTTCACAAAACAAGTCAGACAGACTTATTCAGAGAGCTAGAATATATTTCACCTATGCTTTGGAGGGTGGAAGAAGCAATATTTAAGTCAGAAGACTAAATCTGCTTCTTTAAGAAGGAAACCTATGCAGTTTCCCAATCTGTCATGCCATCACGGGGTCCCCAATTCCCCTTTGATTTTTGAACTTTTCACTTAATTCCCCTGTGTATTTATTGAGCACTAGGGAAAAAAGGTTAGGATTCCCAGGCAGAGAAAAGAAAGCTATCGCTTTCCATGAATTATACTGTCTGCTGTTCTTCATCAGGTGAAAGCTCTCAACTTTCGAGCTGCACAATCATGAGCATATCACATTGGACTAACATATATTAGGGTTAGAATCAAAATATATTAGGCTTTCTGGAGTAAGTGCCCACAGAGGTACTACTGTCACATGGTAACAAAATAAGTTCATTGACCTCTTTTGCACTGAGAACCTAAAAATGCACTCACTAGTATGTTGCATGTTCTGTTCATATTGGTGGTCAAACTAAGTTACTGTTGGATGCAGAATAGAGTAAGGTTGAGAAAAGAACACAAGCCCTTCTTGATATGAAAACTAAAATATTATCTGTATGCCTAATTTTAGTTAGAACTTTCCCAAAGTAAAATCAATACTGTTATGTACAGGCTTGAAATGTATAGAACAGAAGTTTAAGACTGGGAAGTTCTTGGGTCACCAGATATCTCTTTGTTGTGCATGTGTGCAAAACTCCTAGCAAAGTTCAGCTGCAGTTTTTTACATAAAATCACTTTACATAGCATTGTCCAACCATCATGAATGATGACCTGAAGAAGGTAGACAGGTAATGGTGATTAAACAAGCCATAATATTTTAGTTTGGGATAAGAGGCAGCATGCACAGCTTTCCACATGGACAAGTGAAAAAATTTGGAGTAAACTATGCCAAGTTGTAGCCCTGGAAACACATTCCCAATCTGAAAAAAAGATGAGTTGGGGTTTTGCTTGCTTTTTTTTTTTTTTTTTTTGTTTGGTTTGTTTTGGGGGTTTTGGGGGTTTGTTGGGTTTTTTTTTGTTGTTGTTTTACTTTTTCAAATAAAGAATGCTATTCCTTGTAATATTTTTCATACTTTGGAAAGTTTAATTAAAAACAAATAAACTTCTAGAATATTTTTTTCTTGATTACCCAAGAAAGGTTACCCAAGGAGATCCTTGTCCTCATTAAATTGTATTCTGTATTTTCAAAGAACTTTGTGCTTTATTTTTGCCTGTAGTTTTCATCCCAGCTACTTCAGTGGTGGCACTCCTCTATTCCTTATGGTGTACATTCTTTCATGTACTCTACTAGAAGCATAGTGAGAGCAAAAGACTAAGCAACAGCCACATAGAACAAGGAGTTATAATTAGCCCCACAAAACACAATAGGAAATATAATGGTTTGTGTTCTTGCAAATATATGCATAGAACAAAATTATAATGCCTGAAGCCAAGAGAGTTTTAAATCTGTGTAAAATATTTAAACTGCCACCCTTTCCCTGCTGTGAAAATTCCTAATTACTGATCTGATTAAAATACCTAACATACTATAAATATTTTCATGCAGCTGGTTTACTTCAGAAGGCAGTAACAATAAGTTAATCAATATAAAAATCACTGTGCATGTATTTTGCCCATATAGTCCTGGTTTTCTTCTTTCTTTGCACTTTATATATTGGCAGTATTGGCTGACTTGACAGAACCAGGGCAGAGAGTTCCTGAGGTAAATCTATATAGCAAATATTCACTGACATACACACATTAGGGTATGTTGATTACTATGTGCTCTTTGCAAAATAAATGTGTACTGTTCCATGTGTGTTTTTTTTCTCTTGATCTTTTTTTATATTTACTGATGACATTTGGCCATAAAAATTACTGAACACACCATTATTGACATTATAATCAACTTTCTGATCACTGGCCCATGTTTTTATCTTGCTGTGCTCTACTTCTCTTCTTCATTTACTTCACTCTGAAATGAAAAACTTTAGGAGACTTACCTCTTTATACACATGAACTCTTAACCAGTCTTTTTCCAGCCCTATGGAAAAATTCTTGTTATTAGCACACCTTTTCCTCAGACCTACAATTTCAATTAAATGGTATTTTTCTCTTCCAGCCCCTCCCTTGCATCTTACTTTACAGCTGGGATGTAAACCTTAAATCTGGGATGTTATCAAGCTAATTCAGTGAGTGGCTGGTGAGCTTCTTCCTTAGGAAAGAATAAATATGATTTTTAATGTAACTTAGCTAGAGGCACATGTTAATGCACCTTTTTAATGTTCACATGCATTTTTGCTAGTTTTAAATTGAAAGCTATAGGCCACGTGGAATGAAGTTACACTGCCATATTTACCCATTCATCTCTGTTTCAGGCTGATGGTATTTTATCTCACCATTTAACCCATCAGTATTTACATGAGCACAGATATTAGAGAAAACTGTTTAAAATACATGATAGAAATATTTTCTGTTATTGCCATTCTGTCTAAAAGTAAGATCTTGATGTGCTATTCAGGAGATGTTGCACACATTCAGTTCCTTCCCTAAGACAACTATATGGAAAAACAGGTTGAAACAACTCCATAAACCCACTTCACTGAAATAATTGGTGGGGAAAATAAATGGCATTTGTATGATGAGAGCTACCAACAAGGAACCATAAGAAACTGCCAAGAGAAACCACAAAAAAAGAAAGAAAAAAAAAAGGATTATAAGACTTCTCTAATTTACTGAACTCTTTATCTGTAGCGATTTCCAATAATTTTCTGTCCTCTTCTGAAATTCTATAAAAAACATGTTGTCAGCACCTTGTAGCCTTATTCCTTTCAGGACCCTTTACCTTTAGGTGTGTTATTATTTAAATTTGGATAGGCAGAAGGTGTAAAGTTATGATTACTACTGAGAAAAAACAACTGGCTTATCTGAAGAAAAGATTACGTTAGTGTGTTGCCAGTTTCCAGATTTTCTGTATTCTTATGGAACTTATAGAAGCAAAGTGTGCCACAAAAAGGCAGAGATTGTGCTAAAGACATAGGCAGGAGCAAACTGCTCCTTCTTTGTGTCAACATGTGGCAATGGCTGAATGAGAAGAACCTGCTCAATTCAAGAGCATTACAAACAGAATGGAGATTACCTTAACTAACTTTGGTAGGAAAAAGCCTTGCAATTTTAGAAATAACAGGGAAAAAAGTGAAACAAAACCAAGCCAATCACACAAACAAAAAATCCTCCACTCTTGAACCTGCTTTGAAGGAAACTTTCGTGATTCTCAGCAATTTTAATTGGAATTTAAATATTTTTAAGTATCTTCAGAAACTTGACCTTGGGTATCACTCCATCCCTCTCTTGCAAAACAGAAACAACAGCACATTATTTCTTCAGGTTCATTCAGATAACAAAATTGTCAAGGTGTCACCGGGGCCAGCAGGTCCCTGAGGGCAGACACCAGGAGGGTCTGGGCCTCCCTGCATCAGGCAGGGCAGGGCCTCGTAGCCAGGGCCCATCCCATTTATCCATTTTATCTTGAGATAACTGAATTCTGGGATGAGTTCAGAATATGAGCCATTTCTTTTTCCCTGTCTCTGAAGTGCAGGGATATATAACAACAACAATTATGAACTTTAATATGAAGTCTTTGTGTTTCATTTCAGGGAGGTCCCTATGGTCTTCACAGGGCCATACTAGAGGTAAAAGAAATAGTCTGCAGTCTATTTATACATTACATACAGATAAAGAAAGGACAGCAAGAGTATATGAGTATATGAAAGAATTACAAAGATGGTGGAAGCGTGGTAAACATGAAAATAAATTGGGGAAAAAAGGCAGCTTAGTGAAACCATTGGCAATAAGAGCAGAACACAGAGAAAATAAAGGAAAATGTAGAGTTCTTCCATAGAATTAAGTTATCCTAACTTCACATTTATCCTCATTTTCTTTGCTGCCCATAGCTTTGTATTAAATATGAATTGGTATTAAACTCAGTCATCCATAATGCTCAAACTTTTATACAGAAAACACATTGCGGATAACTAAATAAAGTTTATCAGAGTGGCTGGATATAAGCTTAAGTAGACGCATTCTCTTACCTTACAGTATTATTGAAGCATCATTAAAGTTTATAAGCTCTTGTAACTCCACTGATACCTGTGGTGATAATCTGGGGAAAAAAGAACTGGCCAAGAGCCATTTTGGTAGAGTTCCACAACCTAGTTGAAAAAAGGTCTCAATACTTGTATGGCCTGGCTGAATGCTGTGGCTCTGCTCTGTATCTATGGAAACCTTTTCAAGCTTCCCAACACCTCCTACAGAGGAATCCTGGCAGATTCAGCATGAAGTAGATTTTCCGTTAAATGTGAACTAAGGATAATACCAAAAAAGGGAAACAATTTTATGCAACATGCTAAGATTTTACACTTCATTGGTAAAACATACAATAAATTATATTAAACACCCTTCTAAAGCAAAAAAGTTGTCTAATTCAAGACCAAGATTTCAGCTGCTGCTTTCATTAGATGTTTAAATACAGAAAAAATAGAAATGCTGTAGACTCTGCACATTTATTAGATTAGTGCAGACATAAATTCATCTAACTTAGAAAGACAACAAAGTTTTAACTGATTGCTTGTTTAAAAATAGCTCCTTCTGTAACTGACTAAAGCTTCCAAAGTGTAGATATAATGTGAAGTCAGGCCTAACATAGCACATTATAAAAAAAATTAGCCACCAATTCATGAATATCTAACTTTTCTCATAATAACATCAATATAGAAGTAGTCAACATTCTCTAACTCTTCAAACATCTATTAATCAAAATTAGATCAAACGGAATCCTTTTTGGAAGAAAATTGCCATGATGTTGGTACGAAATTCTGCTGCAAAACAAGAAAAGAAATATTTACCCACTCAAGTCATAAGCTCTGTAGAAACGTTGATCTCCTTTACGTGAAACTAAATACCAGAAAGAAGAATACAGAAGGTGGTATTGGGAAGCAGTTTCCAAGCAGGAATAATGAAACACTGGCGAGGCGCACAAGGATGAAATCAGGATACGGAAGACAAGATAGTCTTCTATGAATAAACCGGCAACAGAAGACCAAGGAAAAAACCATCATGCTTCTGCTAAATGGGCAGGCAGACACTGTGAAAAAAAAGCACATAGGAAAGACTGAGATGCACAATGAATTTTTTGCCTTGTTTTTCACTGGTGAGGTGAGCTCCCAGCCCTCCCAAGTCTTTGAGTCTAGTAGCAGAGTAGAGAAAGATCAAGTTAAGGAGCACTGAAGCAAACTGGACATATACAAGTGTCTGGGGTGCATCTAAGAATGCCCGGAGAGCTAGCTGATGTCTTCACAAGGCCACTTCATTATCTTGGCAATGTTATGGTGACAGAGTGATGGGGTATGTGATGCCTGAAAGAAAACAGAGGTTATGCTCATCTCCGAATATGACAAGAAGTACCTAGTGAATTACAGGACTGTTAGTTTCACCACAGCCCTCAAAATTACGGAAGATATTTCCATCATAACCATTTGGAGGTATTTTTCTCTTTCAATAACGGTGGGAATGTCAATTCCTTTCTTGGATTTATAAACCTATATTTTAATGGCTAAAATTAGATAAAATTATTTATATCATGAATGTTTTCCACAAAGTCCAGATCTTTTTTCTGGAAATGTTGTGAAATTTCTGGAAAATTATGTGAGCAAACTCCCGTTTGCCAAGACTAATAAAATATAAATATCTATAGATAATAAAAAATTATAATATATAATATATATAGCTATAAATAAAATACATACCTATAGATGTTTGAGCTAAGAAGTGATTCCTATCCTTTGACTACAATTAAAAACTGAACCAAAAGATTGTTTTTATCAAAAAAATCATTGATATAAATCTCGATGTCCCTGCGGTTCTATCAGATCGGCTGACAAATGACAGAAGAAGCCATTCTGCTCAAATATCATGCCTTCGTGGGTGGAAAGATACAAGAGTCTTCTTTTCTGTTTACCTCTGGCAAATTCGTACTATCCCCCATGTTCATGAAAGTAATAATCAGTGATAGCCTCAGTTCGGAGAACATTAGGAAATGGCTGGCAAAACCAACAAAAAGGAAATACTGTAATCAAGAACTTACATTTTCTTTAAGTCCTTGTTGCTTCTTCCTGCTTACTTGCTGTAGGACAGGTTCTATTTCATGGCCTTTAGGTCTTCTGAAAGCCCTTACATATGGATGTCTCTCACCACTGAGCAAGAACACTGATTTTATAAGAATTTAGGCCGAATTTGGTCTGAAGAACTTGGAGAAAAGGGAAGTAATAAGAGCAGGTGAATACTGAGAAATAAGGTAATACTTCACAAAAAATAAACATTGGCTGATACTCATAAAAACAGACCTTTTTCTAAAATAGTTTTGTTTTAAGCCATCTAAGAGTTGTCTTATTTTGCTGAGTATTTGTGTTTTGAGCTAAGAAGTCCTGAAGAAATTAAGAGGGATAGGCCACAGAGTTTCTAGTAGCTGCCTGACCATGAATATGCATTGTTTGGTAGACATGATCTAAACCCCCTTCCATGCTGAATCCTCAAGTCTATTACAGAACATAGGCCTTTAGGTAGAATTTGTGGAAAAAATAATATATGAATCCTACAGACTATAGTTGGAAAGGTTTTATGGAAGCTGTACATAACAGTCACTATTTCATATGTAGCAAAAGTTTGTCTATAGAAGTCTTCTTCAAATAATTCAAGAAACAAAATTTGATTTTTGCATAAACTTGAAAGAAACAGGTTTTCTTATTAATTCTGAGGCTTAAATAGAAATTATTATACTTACTAGACACAAAATAATTTTGTGTGCACAGAATGCTGTACATATTAACAGATTCCCTAAACTCTATGTCATATATATAACATGTTCCTGGCAGTAAAAATGAAACATTGTATAATTATGTAGTTTATTATTTTATTGAGTGAGGTTTGAGATTACATTTTCTTCCCTGAAATGAATCCTAAAAGAATCTGAATCAGTATAGTGAACTCCTGGGGTTTACATTTTAAATTCCCTTAAAATAAAACAGCATTTCTATAGGCCCTGCTAGAACAGACAGAGAATCTGATATTGAAAATATTCACTAGTGAACTTGTCTTAATTCAGAAACAATGTGTAGACACAATTCTATGAACAGTTTTTCCACAGGAACTCAAAACTGAGAATTGAAAACTGAAGTGTGTATAAATTATAATTGGATTAAAACTTAAGGTGGATAGCTATGTTACTGTTATTGAAAACAGAGGTTACTCAGCAGAGGCATCATTAAATACCAACACTTATCAGGTATTCTGGAAAATTTAACATTAATTCAGATATATCACTAATAAATGTGCAACAGGGAATAATCCTCGTTGGGAGGGAAATTTACTTAGCCCTTTTGCTCTCTGCTTTCTCTTAACCTATGACCACAGTGCAGGTGCTTCAGAATTCTTCTACTATAAAATCTGGCTGATTGAGAAGTATGTGAGTTTATACCACCAGTCCCTCAAATGGTTGTATGTAGCCAGATTGTTTTTCTGATTTACAGAGAGGACAAGTCACAGGTGGGGAAAAAGGGCAGAAGAAAGAATTTGCTAATATTATTTTAGTACATTCTACTACATTTTTGTGCTCTTGACAGCTGGAAACTCTTGTTCCTTTCCTGTATTAAGGGTTATATACTTTTTTCAACAAATTACCTTGCTAGAATGCATGCCTTCTTTCAGAGGCATCTCTAATGGACAGGTGGGAAACAAAATATGGAACTCCACATGCAACATTTTGAGACAGACCAAAATACCCTAATAGTAATAGCAACAGGCAGAAAAATAAACATTAGACAAGAAAATAAATTCTGCTTGGGTATTATGAGAAGTTTAAATGCAATGTGAAACATTTTCAGTTAGTTGCATGTTTTCTTGAGCCTTTATCAGAGACAAAACATTAAATTGTTTTTCATATCTTTTACAGAGAGCTGTAGCTGCAGTGCATATTGTATGTCTTGCTGCAAAATAAAAAGGAAATAGATTCTGTTGTTACTTCTCTAGTCTCTGTGCATTCCATCTGTTTACTGCAGAGCTGAATTTTGCCTGCATCTCATCAAACGATCCATATCAAATATAATGATCTTTTAAACACTATCAGATTGTCACTTGAATTTTGTGCCTGTTTTTTTCTGATTACCTCCTCCCTGAACTTTACATATTGATAATGCAAGCTCATCTCGTAATGTAATTTTCAGTTTCTAGTACATCTGATTGAGTAATAGTAGTTGAAAAACAATTAAAATAACATCTTAAAATATCCTTCTCAACTTTCTATCTCTTAGACAAGATTTTTTTTTTTTGTAATATTCACAGTATATGAACCTCTGGAAAACATATGACTAACATAATAGCCAGCATTATTTAGGAATATTTTGTTCCATGAGCAGGTCCAGAGAAAGAATAGACCCAAACCTAAGTAGGGGAAATAACAGGTAGAACTGCCTGAAGAACTCATCACAGAAATGAGTTCTGGCTCCATTTTCTATTTCCCCACCCTGTTCTGCAGAAGAGTTGCCAGCTAGCTGGTCTGCTTTTGAGCACCATCTGCATTACTGTGTGCTACACAATTATAGAATTTACCAATGGATTTAGCCTGGCATGTTCATACCATTAATGTAACTACATCCAATCTCTATTATTTGATCAGTGTCTTGGAACAGTTAGAGATTTTCTGTGTGTAAGAATGACTATTTCATTAAACTCCATTTTACAATAAATGGATTAATTCCAGGGTTTGGAATTATGGATTCCTGTAATCATGTGCTTAAAGATATTACATAGTATGGCCTCTATGACAGTAGTGGTAACTCATGTTCTCTTTTAGAACATCAGTTTTCTGTGTTGATAGAGGTTTCAGAATCAACTTTTTCTCCTGTACAGGAAAACAGCTTCTTCATCATCTTTACGTTGTAGTTGGGGAGTAGAACTTTAAATTGATTAGAAACGTCACTCTTCAAAACATTAAAAGGAAACTATGACTACCAGTCAGTAATAAAAACTTAATATGTGAAATATTTGTTTTTACCTCTGAAAGGGAACCTGAATGTCACCCATTAATAAAACTGACCTGGCTTGTTTGTCATGTTATTACACACACTGATTCTGAGCTAGGATCAGCACGTAGAAACTTCAATAGCTTATTTTAGGATCAATGTATTGTGTAATAAGAAGGATTAGGTACATAGTCAGTCAAAACCTTAGATGAGAAAGTTCAAGTCCTTCAGAAATATGAACGGAAAACGGTGAAAGAAAATGGAAAAGATAAGAATGATTTGTTGCTGAAGATGTCCACCTGAAGGGAGTTGGTTGTCTAAGCCTTTGCCTTACAGGAAAGCTGGCACTACAGATGTAGAAGCTGACAGAAAACTGAGAAATAAATTACAGTTACAAATACCAATGCAAACCCTTCCCCCCCTGCCCGGATTTGTTTTATGAAACTCAGCCTCTCCCTAATATACATAATTTTCCTGGTTTTACTTTTCCTCAAATTTAGCTACTTCACAGGTACTCTGCTCTGAGGTAGGAGGAGGAAGGTGGGTGGTGCAGGCTTCCCTCCATATCTCAGTTGAGAATGGCATGATAGTAAAAATAGCATAATAAAATGTCTCTTTCAATAATGAGCTAGAAATGGGAAGTAGGATAGTAAATCCTACCTACATTCTTTCAGGTGCAAATGCTATACAAAACATAAATGTTTTCATCTATCAGGGCAATTATAGAAGGGAATCACATGGAGGAATATGCAGTATATCTGTAGCAATGATAGCTATTTAACCACCCACTTTGTCAAATCCAGGGCTGTTTGGAAATCATGTTCTTGGAAGGAGCTCCAGGGATTCTTGACACTGAGACCTACTGGGCCAGGAAGAGTGGGCTAATGTTTTACAGATGTAGGAAAAGGAATTTGTTAGAAGTATAAAAATAGTTCCTGCTTCTGGACAGGTCAGATTATTTTACCTGGTACTAAGTAATCCCTTTTGCCATATTCCAATAGATGGTAGAAGTCAATCTCTCTACTTCACAGCCTGTTCACGATTTTTAAAGGGTATGCCTGAGCCTCAGGGCAGGAAAATTATATATGCCTGGGATGAAGCCCCATGGGTGAGATTTAGGAGGACTGAGGTGAAAGGAACTTTGTGGGGCATTACTGGAGGAGAATGAAACATCCTCTGCTGCAGTATGCCCCTGGGAAGGCTCATGAAACCAAACTGGCACAGTGAATCCAGAGAAAAAACTGAAAGCTTACCTGACCCAGAGAGCAGATCCAGTGCTGAGCTTAGAGGTGGTGGAAAGATTTCCTTAGTGACCTAGAATGGACCAGAGACTTAATAGTATCTCAGTAATCCAGTGGAAGTTTCTTCACTAAATATCAAAACTGGAGAAAAGGTAAAATATCTGGAGAACAAGGAAGTCTGCCTCATACATTCATGGTGTCAGGGCACTGCATTTCTGATCATTTATCAGTTCTTTCTTATAGCTAGTCCTGTCTAGATATATCATGACAAATTTTCCCACATAGTTAGTAATGGTGTTCTGCTTTTGGTACTGTAATATATAAATCACTGATGCTTGTCTTTTCATCTGTCAGGGCACCATGGGGGCCAGTGTCTCCCTGGGGCCAGGTGCTGGTAGCATCGGGAGCTCCCCTGATGGCATGGCTAGTAGCCAGGGCCTGTCCTATCACCCCAGCCTGGAGCAAGGCAGCCAGGGGGACACTGGGGCAGCCCCAGTCCTGGGCATCAGACATCTCCCTCAGGACAGCATTCGATGAGGATGGGCCAGGACATGGGCTTTAGGAAGCCGGAGACTGGCCCTGCTGCAACATTTCTGGGGCAGGGGCTGATGGGTCTGGGAGCTGACATGGGGTCCTAGGCCATGGGCAGGGTGAGGGGAGTCACGAGCACTTAACAGGGACAGTCAGGTCTACTCATGCCTTCAGGGCCCTGGAAATTCATTTTTTATTTATTCATGCGGAGGTTTAACTTCCTCTGTTGACAGAATTGTCTTGCTTGAGAAATTATTTTTGTGCTCTATTAAAACATATTTTAAAAACCTCCAAACTATTGTTTTGTGGACATTTAATTGAATGAAAACTAAAGCTTTTTTTGTTTCAAAGCTTCCTAACGTAGTCTTAGTGCTATTGCTAACAACTTTGGAGAGCAGATATATTGTGAAATTTATAGTGAAAAAGAGAATACATTTTTTCAAAGATGGTGCATAGTTGAGGGCATTTTCCTGTCATATTTGGGATAGCAGCTCCCACCAGGGCTTCTGGATGAGATGAGCACTCATTTGATGACAAAGAATCTTCAGAGGAAGTAAAGGCAGTGAAATTGTTATCATCCTTCAACCACTTGCTCCTGTGAGAGCTGGAGATCTGGAAACATATCATAATAGCATCAAAGCTAAAGTGCATCTCTGAGATTTTGAGATGCTTTCTAAGGCACTATCTATAAATCCTTGTTACCTGTACAATAAAAAATGACAAGTTTTAGAAGCTATAGAAACTGAACAGTAAAGCCCAATGGTATGAATCCATACATAAACACCTCAGACCTCTGTAAAAGTTTCAGAGAGAAGAGCTTCACATCTCCAATGCACACTAAACACTGCAGGGCTTGTTGGCTTTCCCTCCCTTTCCTCATGCTTTCTTTTTGACAGCTTTTGCACATTTACTTTATCATCTAGTCATTGGATGGAACATTTGGATCCAGTTTCGTGACTGCATTGCACATTACTGCATTCACACATTTCCCTAGCTCAATGAGTTTGTACTTCTGGTAAAGTGGGATTTCGTTTTTTCATGCCTCCTGAATGTCTCAATAACCAATTGTATTCATCTGTTGTTTGAAGCATTGTGTCAACTGTAATTTGAATTACTGGTTTCGTGCTGGATATATTAATGAAGAAATACTTAGATATACGTAACTAAGGAAAAAGTTACTACAGTAAACCAAAACAAAACAGCAGGAGAGAATTGAAGAGACAACCAAATGTCTTTGGAGCTTGTCATTGTGAAAGGAGTGTAACCAGGACTCCTGTCATGGTTTAACACCATGGTTTAACAACTAAGTACCACCCAGTCACTCACTCACTCCCCCCACTGCCCTGATGGGATGAGGAGTCAGGAAGAGGGAACATATACAGCAAATAAGGTGCTACATAACACAGCTCTGAGGCTGAGTGCAACAACTCTGAGAGCAAACAAATCAGCACCGTGACCAGCAGCTATTAAACCAATACAATAAATGCTTACAAAAAATCTGTTTTAACATTCTCTGGTCAGATCTGTCATTACCTCAGCTCTTCATGCTCCACATTGTATGCCAGAAAGGACTGTCTTGCTTTAACCCCAGCCAGCAACTAAGTGCCATACAGCTTCTCATTCACTCTCCCCCTCCCCTGATGGGATGAAAAGGAGAATCAGGGAAAAAAAAAAAAGGCAAAAAAAAAAAAAAGCCAGTGGGTTGAGATAAGAACAGTTTAATAATTGAAATAAAGCAAAATATAATACCACTACTACTAATAATAATAATTGTAATGGAAAGGGAGATAACAAAAAGAGAAAAAGAAATAAAACTGAAGAGAAAAAAATGAAAACAAAACAGATGAGGTACAACACAATTCTGTACCACCCTCTGACTGATGCCCAGACGGTCCCCAAGCAGTGATCCTGGCTGCCCTGGCTAAGTCCCCCCATTTTATATATTCAGCCCCATTTTATATATTCAGCATGATGCCATATCTCTTTGGCCAGCTCGGGTCAGCTGTCCTGACTGTGTCCCCTCCCTGTTTCTTGTGCCCCTCCAGTCTTGTTGCTGGCAAGGCCTCAGAAGCTGAAAAGTCCCTGATTTAGTATAAACACTACTTAGCAACAACTAAAACTATCAGTGTGCTATCAACATCATTGTCACCCTAAATCCAAAACACAGCACTGTACCAGCTAGTAGGAAGAAAATTAACTCTGTCCCAGCTGAAACGAAGAATCTGTAACAGTGGGAGGAGATGTGCATTATATTATAAGAATACAGAATTGTAGTGTTGCCTGAGGAAGAAAACAAACAAACAAAAATACAAAAAACCTAAACCCAAATAATTTCTATGGTGGATGAATTTCAGATTCAAAAGGAAATGTCTGGGAAATCAGAATCAATCTATATAAAATCAATTAGAATAATTTTGTTGTAGTTAAAAAAATATATCAGATTAAGAGTTGTGGTAGGAAATATGTTTTATTTAATAGGTACTATCCACATCATAAGATTAATCACCATCCTGGCCTGTATCTCACTCAGCTCTTACCTGGAGGAATCACCTCAAATCACAGAAGGGCAATTTGGTCTCTGAGTCCATTTTTCTCAGTCTTTCTGTTAAAGCTCTCAGGAAAGGAGACCAATTAGTGCTAGTATCCAGTACAGAGATATCATTTATATGTCACATATAGCTAGAAGTAGAATGAATTATCTTTTTTTGTAGGACTTCAAAATATTTTCTTTGACTCTGTCAACAATTTAAAAGTACAGAGGCAGTAAAATAAAATATAATAGGAAATAAAGGTCATCCAAAAGGTTTAAGATTTTAGAGTTTGGTTTGAGCAATACGTGACACTGGCTGGGGAGAGGCTCAAGGAAAAATTGTATCTAAGAATTAATATTTTGTTTTAAAATTTGGACATCGTATAGTAAAGTTCATGGTGGCATTTCTGTTTATAAAAAAAAAAAGTCCACAGATCTAATTACAAAGCGGGATTTGTCCATTTCAATCCGCATGAATATTGAAGAGAAAATTTTCTGAACTGTATTAACTAAAATACCAGGCAAGCACTGAAGTGGTTCCTTCTGATATATCTAAAAAGCATATTGCAGAAAAATTAGCAATAAAACATGCACACTAAACAGAAATGGATTAGAAATACAACTACTGACTGCTTTACAGTCAGTGAACAAATAAGTGCTGGGGCCAAAGACCATTGGTCTTACTAGTCCTCACAAAACTGTAAATGCAGCATTTTGAAACAGATTCCTCCATTTAATCATTTCTTCTTCTTCCCCTTTCTTTTCTGGTTTCCTCTTTTTTTCTTTTTGTAGAGGAACAAAACAAAGTATAAAAGAAATTCAAGAAGCAAATTAAAATGAATCCTAAACATACTTTACAGAATCATTGAACTATTCTTATCTAAAAATGGTAATTGTCTCCTTAGCAGAAATAAAAGAAAACAAGGAAAATAGAAATTCCTAGTACTTCATGCAAACTTACAAGGGAACTGTGCAATGATAATGCATTATAACTGAAAAAGTATGCAGATGAAATTGACTTGCTGCCATCCTGCACTCTGCTGCTCAAAGCAGCCCAACACTGCTTTAACTCCATTGGCTTCACTGTTTTGCATGGCACAGCCCAAAGGTGGCCGCAGGTAGTAGTCCCAGACTTAGAATTACATGTGAAGTGGTCCATGGTGCAGATGTCTTAGCTTTTTGTTAATGAAAGCATTAGTTTAACTAGTGAAAACTCTTGAACAGAATAAAGCTTATATATACAAGGTAGAAAACAACTCAGTACAAACCCAGGGCTATACTATGATACTATTACACATAAAAGTTACTTCCCCATTTAATGCAGTAAAGTTTAAAAATAACCAACACAGGTCAGATAGTGGAAGCAATTTAATTGAATTACTGCAGTCTCCAACTGTTAATTTGCTCACCTTCATCTCTTGATAGCTACACTTTCAATAGTCGACATTCTTGGAAGTTATGACTCAGACAAGTGTCTTGCAAACTGGCATTTAGTATCTACTTACTCTAAAGAAATCAGAAGCTACTTCAGTTTACTTTGGGAAATGCTTATGCATACTGTGAGAAATTCACAGTGTGGATGAGAATGTCATAAAAAAGTATATACAGTGGGGTAGTTTACTAGTTAGTGAAAGTGCAGTGAAGAAGCAGGACCTTTCCTTGGGAATAAAAAGCATACACAGTGGCAGTTTCTGCAGAATCAATGCTGTATTAGATGTTCATAAACTGATACACTTTTCACTGATTTGCTTATACACTCAGAAGTTGTGTTTTTTAAATGGTTAGTTATTTTTTACTGAAAATTTTGTTTAGTGCTTTTATATGGAATTCAAAATATGGTGCAAAAGATGAAGAATTAACCAAGCTTTTCAGAACGTCAAATTACCAAGCTGACTTTGCTTTGGTTTAAATTTTGACTGGAGATTAGTTTGTTTTATTAGGGTTTGGAAATTTCTGTCTTTCTGGGATCACCAGATGCTAACTGACTTCATATGACAGACTGCATATACCTTGGATAGCAAATGACATCATAATGTAGCATATCCAAGGTGAATGTCACCACTAGCTAGCAATAATTTGTGCTAATGTAATACCTCATGCAAAGCACCACATACTCCTCCAACTATAAATAGTGATGCCAGACTATGGTAGGCTATATGACTGACAAGCAAGGACGTGCGACAGCAGCAAGATGCAATAGCTCAGCAAGGGCACTGAGGAATATTTAGGAAAGTAGTACCATTATTGCAAATCTACTAAATTATACTAGCAAGAAACTCTTTGAAACTTCACCAAGAGCAAAAATGGCACTTCAACAACTTCCTCCCTATATTATTGCAACTCATGTGACATATAAGTAACTTTAAAAAAGGGCTAAACACCTAACTTTCCATAGTTTGGCCCTCTGCAAAACCCATATTTCTGTTCTTAGTAGCATATGCAAATGCAGTTAGACACCAAAATCTTTATACAAGCCATGGGAAGAGTGAGGTTCTGTCACAGAGCTGAAAGTGAAACTGTCTAAGTAGTAGCTGATACAAAATGTAGTGTCTCAAATTTTGCTCTTCTCAGAAGTTTAATCATCTTAGTACAAAGAGAAACTTTACTTTCTAAGGAAGTTTTCAGCAGTGTGAATGTTGACAAAAATAATTGATTAAACTCTCCCACCCCAAGAAATGAGATAGAAGTCATCCCTTTCTTTCAAAATATATTCACTGCTCTATGTAGCTCTGGAAACCTAAACCTTTTATTTTTGTTCCATTTATGAAATTATAATGACAGTTGATTCTGGCTCCAAAATGTTGCAAAAAGAATCAGTGAAGTGCTTGGAAACACAGTGAATTTCATGTGCTAATCAATCTGAAGGGTCATTCCTTCTCCAGCATTCCCTCTGAAAATAAACAAACACTTCCCTACATGCTTTTTCTTTATTCCTACCACTCCTGAAATGTTAGAAACTAAAAGCCTACTTAACACAGAAGCATAAAATTTCATAATATCAACAAAAAAATGCAACATGCAACATACTACAATTCTGAAAACTTCATTCAGAAACTGAAAAGTTAGCCCATCAAATCTTTAGGGTTTATAAACAAGTCAAACATTTTGTATCTTTTCCAGATTTTTAGCATTTTCTCTACAACACTGAACATTAAAACACTCCTTTACCATCAAAGAACTATACCTGAAAGATTCATGTAATCAAATATTTGCGATTTTAGCTCAAAACTATCATCATATCATTGCAAGAGCAGTATCAGAAATACCTGTACAAATAATCTAGGCCTAATAAGGTTAACCTGTCCAGACTATGCATTTCAGAATAATCAAAGGAGCCAAAAGAATGAAAGCATATCTTTCTGAATTTAACCTAGAAATCTTACCATGGCATTAATGTAGATTTTTCTTTTCACTATTACAAGAATAATAAAACTGGTAATATTTGCAGATGTGGAAGCAATAGTGGTTTGTTGCAACAGGTCCCTGAGTCAGTCAGGGCTTCAAGGTGGATATGGCTTCAACTTAGCAACTGTCAGCAGCTTCCTGAAGTGCAGGAATTTTGCATAAACCAGACAAGTTTCTCTTTCCCCTCCTAGTGAAGCCTTGTTGTCTGCTCTCTATTCCGCCATGCAGCTGCTCTTTGTTCATCTGCAGACTTTCAGTCCCTTGATCTCTCTTTTGTGCTCTCTTTCCTGCTCCTTTTCTGCTTGAAGTATCTGAACACTTTTCTCTCCATGAAAGACTTAGTGACTGCCTGGGGAAGAAGTACTCCACAGAGACTTCCACTACCCCTGCACTCCTTTTAAAATGGACATTAGCACACAAACTGGAAACAAGCCATACATACCAGCACTCACCCCTGTAATGACAGCACTTCAAAACCACCAGCTGGGTTTTTAAATCCGCTGTCAAGTGAAGTGAAGTCTGTAAGTGTGTGGATGACAAATCTTTACCCGTGTGAGTAATGCTGTCTTACCAGAGGCAGCTTGCTGTTAGCTTTGGCTATAAGACACCTGACTGCATTACCTCTTCAGAAGAAAGAATAAATAAATATTTTGTTCAAGTGAAAGCTTGCATTTAAACAGTAGATTGTATAATACAGATTGTTGATTGCACAAAATTATTTAAAGGCACAAGCTAAGAGTTTATACTAAGCTGCAGTGCTGCTGTTCCTCATATGCCCATATGTGTCAAAAAACCAGCTTTGTCAAAATAATTTTTGATTGTTCAGAGAAACTCATGTAAACTGCTGTATAATTCTTATCTTCTTCTGAATAGAAGAACGTTCAGCAAAGAAACTCAAAACAGAAGCCCCCACCCAGTTCTGCTGAAATAGGCCCTTTAATGAAAGCTCTGGTTGATTTAACGATTCTGACCTCTTCTGCTGAGCACTGCCAGTCATACTGTGTGATGTAACAGATGTAATGCAACATTTCATGTCAAATCTAATACAAGATTGTGCTACATTTCAAGGATGAACAGCTGAATGCAATGATGTATTTTTTTTCCAGTAAGCAAACTTATGGATACAGTAAGCTTGAGATTTCTTGACTTATTGAGACTTTCTGTAAGCATTTTTTTTTTTTTTTTTTTTGAGAAATAAAAGAATCCTACAATGAACACAAATGTCTTTTCCAAGATATTAATTACTGCATGATGCTGCTTTGGTTTTTTGT
This sequence comes from Falco peregrinus, assembly GCF_023634155.1. Lineage (NCBI taxonomy): Eukaryota > Metazoa > Chordata > Aves > Falconiformes > Falconidae > Falco > Falco peregrinus. The sequence goes on from NC_073723.1 coordinate 6,710,231, forward strand.
TGTTGTGTTGTTTTTTTTTTTCTTCTAAATACATGTACAATCTGATACAAAGAACACAGATGTAAAAGAAAAGGACAATCTTGCCTTCCCCAAAGTTAACCCAGTCTTGGAACAAGCTAGTTCAAATCCTGTGATTTAAGGCTGTATCCCTCTCATGCAGTTCAGCAGCCAAAAGGATGGGAATAAAATATATTGGTATTCTTATGTATTATGAGTATAAGCCTAAATAAGTAAATGAGTGATTACTGAGATCTGTTTATTATAGAACTGAATCCATGCCAGTGTGGCTGGCCATGGAGAAACCTTTCTAGTTACACAAATTATTGGAACATTCATTCAGGATGTTCATTGTAACTGTGAGCAGATCAACAAGCATATCAGAAAAAAAAGTTAGGAAACTTTAAAATAAAATACTGTGTTTCATGAATATTTGAAACATTTAAACATTCTTTTAATTAAGAGTACAGATCAACAGTTGGCTCCTGTTGGCTGATATAATAAAGAGATTTAGTTTCTTTATTCCCCTTGTTGGTCTAGCTTACATTTAGAGCTGGCCTTGATCTCCCAGAGGTTTTCTGCCTTGTGTCTGTCTACCAAATACCTTGGAGACCTGTCAAATTTCAGAGCTATGTAATTTCATGCAATTTACTCCATACTCTTATTTCCCTGCCTCTCCCTCTTTCCCTTTCCCATCCATAGCTAAACTGAAATATAATCCATTTGCATTTTCATGCCATAGTTTCTCTCTCACTCCATGACTCCACTTGACAAACCATGCCCAGGTGGCCAAGAAGGCCAACAGCATCCTGGCTTGTATCCAAAATAGTGTGGCCAGCAAGACAATGGAAGTGATTGTCCCCCTGTACTTGGCACTGGTGGGGCCGCACCTCAAATACTATGCTCAGTTTTGGGCCCCTCACTGCCAGAGGACATGGAGGTGCTGGAGTATGTCCAGAGGAGGGTAATGAAGCTGGTGAAGGGTCTGGAGCACAAGTCTTATGAGGAGCACCTGAGGGAACTGGGGTTGTTGAGCCTGGAGAGGAGGAGGCTGAAGGGGGGACCTTATGGCTCTCTACAACTACCTGAAAGGGGCTGTAGGCAGGTAGGTGTCAGTCTCTTCTCCCAGTTAGCAAACAATAGGACAATAGGAAACAGACTCAAGTTGTGCCAGAGACAGTTTAGATTGGATATTAGGAAAACTTTTCCAATGAAAGGTTTGTCAGGCACCAGAACAGGCTGCCCAGGGAGGTGGTAGTGGAATCACCATCCCTGAAAGTGTTTAAAAAACTTGTAGATGTGGTGCCTAGGGACATGGTTTTGTGGTGAACTTGGCAGTCCTGGGTTAACAGTTGGACATGATGATCTTAAAGGTCTTTTCCAACATAAATTATTCTATAATTCTATGTCTATATAGTTAGCCAGTCATCTACTGACTGGAAATGAATGCAGTAAAGTAGCAAAAAGATAAAATCTTTGAGGAGTTTCCCCAAGAAGAATCTCTGCCACTAGTAGCTTGAATATGTTTTAGCTGGTGGAGATACCAACATAAAATTTTTATGGTAGACTAATGTCTTTGTGTGTGTGTACACACATGCACATATAATCAATAGAAGAGGAAGAAAACCATATTCTAAAAAAACAAACAAACAAAAAACAAACAAACAAAAAAACCCCAAAACCAACAGTATGGGTTATTCATCATTGAGATAATATTAATAAGGCAATATTTATTTATGTTGGAAAAGAGAAAAAAAATATCCCTTGTCATGTATTGTTACCTTCTGAATTTCTCTTACACATGCATTTAAATGCTCGGCTCAAATTGTCACATGTCTATTTGTGTGAGCTTGGGTGTTGACCGCGAAATCCTGGGCCGCAGGAAAGGTCCATGTAGGGTTTTAGGCATCCATAATGTCTTTAGGAGTTAATTGGGAAAAAAAGGCACCGCAAAAATGAACCTATGGAAACCTGTTCCATGTCATGATATTTTTCTTTTAAACTGTTTTACTGCCATTGTCCATTGCTTTTAATACAGAACACCAAACATAGCTTGTGCAACATTTGCAAAATGCTGGGGAGAATGGACTACAAACCTCAGTGTACGAGCTATGCCTGACCCAGCTCAAAAGTGCCCTGCTAGTTACATGCTCCAAAGCTGTGGTCTGCTGTTCAGCCCTGTCATTGATATGTGACAAGCATAGCTAGCAGGTCAAGGGAAAAGTTTGTTCCGTGTTCAGCGGTCCTGAAGTCATGCCTGGAGTTCTGAGCCCATTTCTGGGCTCCGTCATGGAGCAAAGGTGCTGATAAACTGGAGGGACTCTGGTGGACCACCAGGGTAGTTGAGGTCCGAAGCAGCTGGCACAGAAGGAGAGGTTGTAGCAAGTGGGTTTGCTTAGTCTGGAGATAAGAGGCCTGGGAGGGATTGAGTGGCTGCCTTCAACTAGCTACAGAACTGCATTGGGAAGACAGTCGCAGAGGTACACCATGAAAGGACAAGAGGTAACTGTGGCAAACTGAGCAAGGGAAATTCCCACTAAGCAGAAGGAAAATATTTTGTAATGAGAGTTAAGCACTGAAACAGCTTCCCCAGATATGTTTCCAAATCTCTGTCCTTGGATATGTTTAAAAGTTGGTCAAGGGCCCAAGGAACCTTGTTTAAACTTAAGGTTAGCCCTGCTATGAGCAGGTAACTTCCAGGGCTCCTTTCCAACCTCACCTCCCCTATGATTGTGTGTATCCTCCTCCCATTCCACTCCATGAGAGTGAGAGACAGCCTTAAAGATACGACTTCAGTGCATTCAACCCAGTAACTGTGTTAGCAAAATGCAGCCAGATGCAACATTAACAAGTCCACCAGCTACTGAACTCTGCAGCTCCTACTAAAGAGGTTATCTAAAGCTCGTTACCTGGTAGGAGGCTGTGAAAAAAGAGCTGAAGTATGGCACACTGGGCTTTGAATTGCTTACTGTGAGGCTATAATGACAATTTAGGGAGCCCGTCCTGCTAATGGAACCATTTCAGAGAGATACTCGAACTTGATGTGAAATTTCCTTGCACCAGCTGAACCTTACAAGTCATCTTACCTTTAGCCCTGCAGAAAGTATATTGTAGTTATACATTTGGAAACGGCAGGCACATAAATAATTGTGGTGATGGTTATATCAGCAAGGATGTTGATCTTGTAGCTTTTTCAATAAGGCTATAAAGCAGCAAAAACTGAGCTAGAAAATAAACTAAATTACCTTTTCTTAATGCAAGGTGGATCACAGAATCCCATTACTATGTTTTAGCTGAAAATTCATGTAGCTGCACACTATTCATTTGAAAAAAAATACCAACTTTGAAGATTAAAAGAAAATTAAATTTCTTAGTAAGTCAGTGACAGTTGAAGCACTGGCACGTATACAGTTTTACTTGGATCAAATAATGTATCATTGGCAAGAATGGTCATTGAATGTTTTTTTGCCTTTCATTTCCCCTCTTAATCAAAGCAGTAAGTAGCAAACAAATCAAAACCAAATAAAAATCCCCAAACACATAGGCAAAATCAAGCAAAACCTCTCTTTGTCATGCTGCTGACTTGATGTTAGAATTATAAGCTATCAGACTGAAAAGTGGAAATTAATCTAAACTTAGGTTGCAAGAATGTATCTAAGAATGCCTCACATTCTAAAAAATATGCCCTAAGTGACACAAAATACATTTCCATACATGTATAAAGTAAACAAAACTGTATCAAAGAACAAAATAGGGCAAAACTCACAAAAGCCCAGGAGTGCTGTTGTAGTGGACGACTGAAAACATACACTTCAAAGAAAGGGAATATAAGTAAGGATATGATATGTTCTGACAACAGAACAGCAGTGATATAGGCTAAACTGTGTGCTCGCTAAGGTGTGTGTTTCAAGTAGCTTCCATTAATATATTCAGTAAGAACAAGAGCCACTCCAAATTATTTGAGCTAAGAAATGTTTCCACTCACTGTCACTAATGTCATTCCCAACACATTGCTAGAGAATGTCAGCCACTGCTCTCCTACAAAACCCTTGCTTCAGGTTAGAATAACTATCAAATTATCTGCCTGTCTGTACTGCAGGATGGAAGATAACTTGGGCTGGAAATAAATGAGTGTAACAGCATACACAAGCAAGAATTTTAAGCTAGTGTTCATGCATTTCCTATTCAGCAAAATCAGGGAATTACGTACTTAGCCTCGGGCTCTGTTTGATCCTGTGACTGTTCATTCTTATGCCTTCCTTTCTGAGGTTAGTAGCTAGGCTGTATTTTTACAATAGTTTTACCTTGTGACCTTAAAGTAATGTTCTGGCCTGGATGGGCCCCCTGCAACGTGGGTAAATGTGCCACTAGTACTAGCAGTCCTGTCTAATTCCAGTTTGCTTGATGAACCTATGGGACTAATTTTCACAGTTTTTCTTATTCCATTAGGTTTGACTGAACATTGTTACTTACAGTCTATTAGTTCATAACAGCTGAGTATATAAGACTATACCAAGCTTTTAGACCCACAGAACTTGCAATTATATATTCATCAACATTTTAACAATACACCAAATTAGAAATTTCAGATTAATTATTTTGGTATATAAAGTTAAATTAGTGCTTTAATTCCTACATTCAGTAAACACATGGATTACTGGCAGAAGCAGTTAGTGCTAATGTTGAAATTTTAACATCCAGACATTACTGAATTTCAAAAATAAAGGTACTAATTTACACATGCTGAGGCATACACATACAAAGTAAAGTTTTGGCTCTAATGCAGTCAGTACCAAAAGGTGAAGTTGTGCTAAGGTTTTAATAGGTAGCTGTTGAGATTTTCAAAGATGAAAGGAATTAAAATTGTCAGTGTTATAACTGATGTGAAGTTATAAGGGGTTGGCACAATAGAATGTAAATAACACAAGAAAATCTCTGTCATTTGGTAAATGACATAGAGTTACAGCTGTTTAATCATGTTTGGTCTTTATATTTTTATCCTATCGTGGCAAAACAACTACCTCATACAGGGTTAAATCTCTTAGATATGGTGAAGTCTTAAAAATCACTGGTAGAAGGAAAACAAGACGCTTGATTTTTACAGCATGCTCTTTGGAGTATTGAGTTTGAAAACAAGGCCCCATCATGCTGATCACTGCACTAACACAGAAGAGAAAACAGTGGTTGCTTGGAATAATTTGCAAACTAAGGAGAAAATAGAGTGTTATACAGAAGGAAAGGAGAATAAAACAGAAGTGGTTTGGAACACTAGAGTGGAAACAAATATTCTCTCACTCCATAAATTTAATTGTTGGCAGGTGGAACATACTTAATGCCCTTTTTTCCAATGTTTACTTTTAATTAGAAATATTAACGTGACTTTCAGAAAAACAAAATTGTTGTTTTACCTCTATTTTCTTTGCCATGATCACTGTCAAAATCCTAAGTACTAATTTTTTCAGCAATTAAAATCAAAACTAAAACTGGTGACTTTGTCTCCCACAACTTTCAGTAAAATGCGAAGAAATCTTAGGATAACTGGATAATTTTCCACATAATGAAACAGAGACAAGATTATTCAAAAACACATTCTAACAAATAGACAAAATTATTATAATTTCAGGTGAAAATATTCCAAAGTGTTAAAAAGTAAAATAAAAAAACCAGACAAAAAATAAACCCTTAAATATCTATTAATTAAAACAGCTGTGATCATCGTAAATTACTTTTCACTGACAGAAAACTTTCTACTTACAGTCCACTTTCTTTAGGCTTAGTAATGACTTCTTTTTTTTTTTTTAATAAACATATTAAACATAAATTTTGACATAATTTGAATCTGAATCCAATGGTTTGTGGTTAGAGACCTATTAGTTTCAGACAAACTTTGCAGAAGCTGTATTTACACAGGCAGTGTTGACTGCTTTGAAGTAAAATATATTTAATGTATTTCAAATTTAAATATCTTTCTCACTAAGTGGCTTAGTTCTGCACCCTCTCAGTTAATACCAAAAGATTAATTTGGCTTTCATCTTGAAACACTAATGGCATTACTGACACAGAAACAAGCCTAAATTCTTCTGTTAAGTTGGATGAGAGTCATTGGTATCTTCCATCAAAGGAAAGCCACTGGTGCTTCTAAATCCATGGAAATAAATACATTCTCACTACGGTACTATTAATCTGCTCAGGAGAGCCATTTGAGGTCCTGGGAAGTACATCTAAAGAGCAGAATGGAAACCTATCTAGTGTTTTGACAGCAACGTAATTGTAACACAAAAGGCTGGCCCCTGCTCTGGGTAGAACTGTTGTCATTTTGTGTGTTTATAAGTGAGGGATGTTACAGTTACCTTGTATCCATCTTTTCAATCATAATTTCAAAGGCTTTTAGTCAGCTTCAGCAAATTGTGTAGACAGTTGATATTTTGATTGAAACAACCACATGCAGTCATTCGCCTTCTAGTTTGGAAAGGAGCACAGGGCAGTGACTATTCACAGAGCAATCAGTTGTAAATCTCTTTCTGTCAAAAAATGATTAAAATCATAGCTTCTGACCTTGAAAAGCTGAAGGATCCAGACAATTCTTTCGATTTATTCCCCCAAATTTTTTTATTCCCCAAAATTCCCAACATGAAATAAACCTCTGAAATCTTGAAAGGCTTTTATATGAAACTAAACGGGAAATTTAAAGGAGTAAAATTTATGTATGTAAGATTAATGCGCTTTAGGACTAGTTTATTATCTGATACTCAAAGCAAGAATATTAAAAACTCTTCTGGGCAAAACTGAGAAGCAGAATTAAAGTATGCAATGGATACAAAGTTTGTTTAACAAACAAAAAAACACCTACAATCCTCCCTTGAAAACACTCAGGACCAATTTAAGCCTGAATGCCACTAGCTCTTCAGCTGCTTCTAGCAAATCCTATATGTGAAAGGCTGATTATCCAAGCAAAGGCACTGAATCCAGAGACTGAAAAGTGAGGTTACAGAAATTGCACATAATTCAATGAAAGAGTGGTAAGACTATGACATGGCAGCAGCAGAGCAGGTTTCTGAGAAGGACAGTGTGAACAGATTAATTAATCTTTGTTGTTCTCGGAGTACAACCTGCTTACATGGTATTATTGTGACATGTTTGACAGACATCTTTTCTTTTAGAGGTCCTACAAGGGTCACCAGCACAATGGTTGCAGATTAGAGAATTAAAAGGTAGTGAGCATCCACACTGAAATGAGGCTACATGTCTTAAAAATACCATGTATTGTCAGGCATCTGGGCTAGGTATTTCCAGTTGAAGCACATGGGATATGAAGCAGTGCAGGAGATAAAGCAGGGCAGGATTTCCTCTCAGTGGAGTTGCTGGAAGATTGTGGTACTGCTCAGAAAACATGAGCCTTTGTCTAGTGTACGTTTGTCAATTTACTTCAGTTCAGGTAACCATGAAACGGAAGAACCAGTATGTGTACTGATAAAAATGTTAACATATTGCTTACAGAAACTGTGATTTGAAATATCAAAACTGTGATTTCAAATATCCTTGATAGAGGTTAACTTAAATATCTGTTCAGACAGACCATAAACAGGAGGATGAAGTGTGGTAGAGAAAATCAAATAAAATAATTGAAGCCAAAGTAGCCTTTTTGTATTTGTTAGACAGAAACGATTCTGAAGGTTTGGAACTCATTTCCAAGCTGACATGTTTGCCTACAGCTGCATACACTTCTACAGGTGATTTAAAAAAAAATACATTTTTTTGAGAAATATTAAAGTAACAGAGGAAACAATTCAGCTCTGACTACAGATGTTACAGCAAATAGCTCTTCAGTTAATTCACAGGAAAATGCAGGTAATCAAAAGCCAGAAGCTTAAAACATGATTTGTGACACAATATTCAAGAAAAAAAAAAAAAATTCAGCCTGGGACCATCCTTTTTTTTTTTTTTTTTCATTATTGTAGTAATCTGAATGAAACTCAGATGAAAATGTATTCTATTTATGCCAAACTGACAGTTACTTCAGGAAGTGCTTTTCCAGATGTTCAAAAGCAACCAAGTGGAGGTCAATTGCACTACATGTGAAAACCCTGTTTCATCTTTTCTCTCATATATGGTAAACTTAGCAAAAGGCTTAGAACCTGCATTCTTTTGAAGGATCTTCTTTTGTGTATCCAATATGTAACTGACAATGATAATGGGTGGTGTCACGTGAAGGCGGGGTGGGGGGAGATTCCCTCAGCCCCGGGTGTTTGATCTGTCTGTCAGCACCCCAGGAAAGCTGAGACCCTTGTCCCTGACCAGTCTGTCAGTGTCCCACTACAGGGACCCTTCACTGAACAGTCCCACTGGATCCGAGGGCAATTTGACTTGTTCAGTGAAACACACCAACAACATCAGGGGGACTGTGGTGACGCAAGTCGAGGCAGACTTAAAAGAAACACAATGTCTGCGTGGCTGGGTTCGGACAAAATGGCCTTTATTGTTTATACAAACTATTTATATATCTTAGACAGTGCAGGTGTTAGACCCTGATAGGTTTTTGTGTCCTTCTTCTTGCTTGCTGTTTGCTGTTGCTGTAGGTGCCCGTATGCTGCGGTTCTAAGTTCCGATTCTTCACACCCTGTTTACATACCTGACAATTTGTGGCCGTCTTAAAGGTACACGGCTAAGTCTTTGAGGTCAACTAACTTATCTGCAGACCCACTGCAGACCCCAACAGGGGAGCCCTCAAGGGGTCTTCCCACTTTGAGTGTGTTACCCGCTGCCAGCAACTGCTAGTGCCTGCAAAGGGCTAATACTAACAGCTAGCAGAATAATACTCGTTATTAATATAAAATCGTGACAATATTAAGGTTCATGATTGCTGGTGATAGAGACTGTCTGGAAAAACAAGCTTGAAATGATACACAGCCAAACTACATACAACTGAATTATAATCACTAACAACAGCCAGTGTGAGTTAGTTGTTTAGCACGCATAAGACAAAGTTCTTACCCAATAGGTCTCCCTAGGGGGGAGAAGACAGGTTCAGCCTATTGACTGATCCGAGAAGTTGCAATGGAGTCTCCCTAACTTCTCCCCTCCTCTGTCCACTTTTTTATACTTCATAGTACATTCATTGCATATTAATTCATCATACATAGGATTGGTTACAAGTTTCTCACTTTTAACACAAATTAGTATGCATCCTCACATAGCACTCATGAAGTTCTCTTCTAACTACACATGCTCTCCAGGTGGGGTTTTGCTCTGTTTCGGGGGGGTGCTATTTGAGTTTGAGGTCACAATCTCCCGCTACCACAATTATCTGTTCTGTTTTCAACTCATTTTCTGTTGATGTCAGTGGACTGCAGCACCTTATCATCCTGTTTCCCCTTGTAGCTAGAACTTTCTTCACTTGAAGGCTTCTTTCTACATAACTTAGATAATGATGCTCTTTTCACTATCTGTTCTGTGTTTCTCATACTCCCCCAGGCTGACTGCTTTGATTAGAAGTCACTGCATTCATAACAACTTTAGAGTGAGTCAGATTGACCTAGCTTTGTGAACATTGAGTCAGAGTTGGGTAATCTGGGAATTTAGACAGTTCCCCTCACCCTGGACTTATTTCAGTCCAGGAGTAGTCCATTTCCATCACATTTAGTTGGAGCTTGAGCGACTCTAATCATACATATTGTTGTTACTAACTAGTATCATGTGCCCAGTGAGGTGTAGTAGTACTTTGGAGGCAGGCAACTTTGTGATGGAGGTGTGCGTTAGTTATCACAATGCAATTATTTCATCTGAGGAAAGTCATTTTGCCGTAATGGTTGGCTCAATAATGGACATCTCATGGATTCTTCATGCGACAACTGCTATGCAGCTCACCAGCTGTGTGGTGCCAGCAAGTTCCCATTCCTGCAGGTAGCATAAAAGACCCTGGCCGCAGTGTCTTCATTCTGCTCCATCCTCCGTCACCCCTATCAGCAGGTGCTGAGCTGGCAGGATGTGTTGCTTAGGGAACTGCGCTGATGTAGACTCCATGCATGCCAACCATACTGAAAGCAATAGCTGTATTTTACCCTAAGCAGCTTCCTGTAATACTATGCTTCTGTTAGGACCCAATTTTCTTTAATTCTCCCCCTCAAGGTGATTTTCCCATATGTGGATAACAACACATGTTTATATACTGGTTCAGGAGTTACATTTGAGAATTTAAAACTTTTCTTCACTATTTGCATGGCTAAACACTGTTTTCAAGTGTTCTCTTTTCTGAATAGCTTTTAGTTATTAATGTTCTTGTTCAACTCCCAACCATTTGTGAATAGAAAAGGCATCACAACAGAAAGAATTATTGCATGCCCAACTCATAGTCCCTCATACCTGAACTATATCTAACCCTATACTAATATAATGAAGTGCTCATCTGCCATTATTTCATAACAACTTTATGATATATTTGCTTAACACAAGGTTCAAATAAATTAATTTGAAGTCTGTTCTCCAAAAACCTTATAATTAAGACCCTCTCTGTTCTGGTATATGCATTTGATGATTAGACATCCTGCTTCCCTCACAAAACAGAGTTCTTTATTTTACCTTCTTCTTCCCATCCTGTTTGGAGTGGGAAGTTCTGAGACAGAAAATCCCTTTCACTTTTACAGCCTACAAACTGGAGAAAGTGATTTGAAAATTCTCTACAGAAGAGAGATACACTTCCCCTATACCATTGCTGATTAAATACTGTTAAGTCTCCAGGACAAGACAACTTTTGCCTAGCAATTTTTTTCTCCATACGGGCTTCTCCGGTTTCTGCACCTATTTTCCTTCAAGGAAAATGGTGGAGGTCTCTATTTCTCAACCTATTAATGCATCTTCTTCCTATCAGAGGTATACCTTCTGTCTTCCAGAATTTCCTGCTCAAGACTGGTTTTCTCTGAAAGAGCAGAATAGGGGATTCAATGAGGTAGCCCCCACCTCTCAGCTCCTCATCCTGGGCATGGGGTATAATGCAGTCTGTTTTCTGTATCTCCTCTTCCATCTTTAGAGGTAAAACATTTGAACTTCATGTTTTCGTCTTCTTCCCTAACCTTAAAGTATTTTCTGCTAATATTTAGTCACCATATAGAGCAAAAAGTGTCTTCCTTTCCCAGTAGATGCTTTGCTTTTCTGGAAAAAAAAAATATAAATTGTTCTTTTTTGACAAAACATTTGAGATGGTGAAGTCATATTAAGAAAAGGAAAAGGAAAGGAACAAGACCTAAACAGGTATTTAGTGGTACAATAAAAGAATAGTTGTGTTCCTTGCTAGTGCAAGGCAAGGCTCAGAGTAAATTTACTTACTATTGGTATGATTCTTAGAGTTTTGTTTTTTTAAAAAAAATCTTCTCATTTCATCCTTATTTTATTCTCTCCATTCAGAGAGAATGTAATTCTTATTCAGGTTAATAATAATTAAAATGTTCAGCCAAGGATGAGGAAAAAACTAAATTCACACAGAAAAAAACAACACCATAGACCTTTCCTGTCTACATACTAAATGAATTAATACATCCAAACAAAAATAATATTCCTGTGATTCCTTTTATAAAATGAAAAGTCTAAGACAATTATTACTGGTCATTAAAATTCCCAATTAGTCTTAGCAGGCACTGTTTGCACTAGGTAACATTTGAGTTCTCTGAGTATTTAGAAAGGCTGATAACATAATCTGTTTTAAAAGTCTGGCAACTGTCTCCATTTGAAATCCCACAGAATCCCTCAGAGTAGTAATTTGTCTACCTTGGTTTTCCTGCAACCAAGCAGTAGTGAAGAGAGGTGCAATTCACAGCAGCAGCAATTTTCTTCACACAAATCACAGAAGCTACAGGTACTTTCAAGATAGACTAAGCCTCCAGATCCTATATAACAAGTCTCATTTAAGAAGCTGATATCTAGGGGTTTGCTCCACTTTAGCCTAAGGGGAGTCTGATCTTCTTCCTTGATCATTGGTAAGAGAACTCTTAATAACTTGGAAAAAATACAGTGAGATGGCTGGAGGCTTTCTCCTGCCAGTTTGTTGTACAATGAAGAACTTAAATTCTTGGAAGCACTGAAAGAAAAGAAAGATGTGGAACAAATCCTTTTGTCCAGCTCTTACCGTATTCTCTCAGAGGATGAAGAATGAGATTTTTTTTGTCATCTCAAGTTTTCTTCTCGATTCTTAAATTAAGTCTTTAGCTAAGAAAACATAAATAGATATAGGCCTGCAGGGACTTGACACAGCTATTTTTGCAGAAGCAAGGAACTTATTTACATTCTGCTACAGAAATATAGTCTTTCCAAATTTTGTTTGCCTTTCTGCCTACCATTCCTCCATTACCAAAAGGGACAAATTGAATACTTACCTTCAGAAAGTGCTTCCAGGCTATCTACCCCAATTCGTCTTTGGCACTTCCCTGATGCCAGGATGTGATGCTTAAGGACAAGACATGGCACATGCCCTCTGGGGTTTCTCTCTAGTGTAGTTTATGCTAACCAGGGCTCAAGTAGTTTTATGTCCAAATTAGTGATTTTTGTGATTTCCATCACAATACAGAAACTTGTCTTCACCCACTGTGTAGTTAAGCTAGGTTCATAATTCACAGCCATAATTTGTAATTTTAAATTTTACACATATAAAATGCTTATATATACAGCTTATGTATGGCCAGATGCCTAAATGCTATAAGTGATAAAGACATGCTGCTATGGACCTAGTCTTTTGCATTATTCAGGGTCTCAATTCCTCATTTGTACAACTGAATAAAAAACCCCAGAAAACAACAAAAACAAAAACAAAACCCAAACCCCAAGAAAATATAACTATTTCCATCATTTACAGAGTTGTGAGGTTTAAACATCCTGAATACACCAATGTGCCCAGCAAAAACAGCAAAAGAGGCAAGCCTCAAACTGCATTGTTTTTTTAAATATATCCTTGAACATTTAGTAACAGAAAACTGGTTGGTAATTAAAAGGGGCCTCACCCACATAAACCCTATAAACCATTTAAAGGCAGTTTGTCCATGTGAAAGGACCTACAGTCATATCTATACTTAAAAATGGGATATAAAATATCTGAGCTAGTGATAAGCAAATTCAGCTGTTGGAAATCTGATTTATTCATATGCTGTTTCCAAGTTTTGACCTAACTAGCTTAACTGTTATTTCTGTAGTGACAAAAAAGTCCTGCTATACCAAAATCATATGATACCATTTATACTCTGTATGTTCAATATTAAAATATTCTTTTAAGATTAAAAAAAGGTAATATCTAAATGCATTTATAATGCCTTTCAAGTTGGCTAAAATACTGGAGATCAAACAAGATATTGCTAGGAATAAAATCATACACTTGTGGTGGCTGGAATGGACTCTGTTGTCTCCAACAGTGCCAAGATATAAGACTGGATTCCCATTTACCCCTTCAAGTCTCCTTTACGTCCAGTCATTTTCCAGATCTGATGTGTGTTTATGGTTATGCACAGCATGGTTTCTGTGATCAAATGTGCTCCACAGACTTTAATCTGAGACAGAGCTGTCTAGTCAAAAGGTATGAAGTAAGCTGACAGAAAACAAGGCAGACTCCCACAGAAACCCATCATGGAACAGCCAGACTTCTGTGAGAAATATGCTTGCTTATTGCTGAAAGTTCACCTCAATCAACAATGCAATTTCAGCTTTAATTAACTGATATTTTTAACAAAACAAAACAAAAAAAAAAATCCCCAAGCAACCCTTCCAAACCAAAATCACTAAAACATTCCTGAAAGAAATCAGTAATTGTAGATCTGGATGACAACAAGGCACATTTGGCTTTATTTCTCAGTTGTTCCATAGATTTTACATGTGACCAGTAGAACATCAGGATATCTGTGTATCTTTTCCCCATGGTAAAAGGAATAAAAATCCTAATATTTTTTTTTTTTTTCCTCCTTACACAGCAAATGTTGCAGGTAAAGAATGATAAATTTATATTCCCATAGTACATAAATATAAGAAATACCAACCTCAGCTGAGAACTCCAGAAAGGACCATAGTATGAACAAAGTAACGGTACTGACAGCAAAATGTGTCTGGTATTCAGTTTTCACCAAACTTCATTTATCTTTTTCTACCCAGCTTTTAGAACACACAGTTACAACAAAACCCAGCCATATTAAGAAAATGGTAAACTTTTTTTTTATATTACTTGTTTCTCTCAATGCTAAATCAAATCAATAATGGTTCTTCCTTATCTGGCAGGCAGAACGGAGAATGTCCTGTGCCTTGTGAATTCATGTAGTTTATATATTAGTGTTATAGAATATTACATTAATATTAAAATAATTAAAGACAGTGAAGCAATATCTCAAATTATTTTATAAAAACACCCACCCCAACAGAGAACTTGTTTTACATTTTTACAAGACTGCAGCACTGCTATTTATATTATAAGAAATTAAAATCTTGTCTTCAGTTCATTGAATGTGTCTGTCCAGCACTGGCATTGTTAATAAAATGCTGAAGTCTCCTCTACAATGAAAATCATGCTCTAGTGATTTTTATCTGAGTAATATTCTTCTCTTTCTGCAAACTAAATATTTAGACTCTTCATTAAAGAATTGCCAGATAGTCTGGACAGGTTATGTCTTTAGAGAATGCTGCTTCTTTCAACCTTTAATGTGGTCTAATCTTGCAACACATCCTGGGTGTAATAAGGCCTGAAAGCTCAGGTCTTTGCACGTTCAATAGGCAGGGTGACCATAGTATTTTTTAATTTAATCCTTCTTTATGTAGGAATTAAATGTAAATCCAATTTTCATTTCCAGCTCCTAATTATCATTAAAATATCCAGTTTGCATAATAATTCAAAGATTAGTAGAAGCAGAAGAAAGAAAATATGTGTTAAAATACTCAACCTATTTTTCATTCTCTGGGAACTATGTAATTCCAGTCATCTGAGTGCAAGGTGTTCAAAGTTATTACATGTGACAGTAATTAGAGAAGGCTATTACAGTTAGGATTGCCAACAAAGCCAGTAATACCTGAGATAAGTTAACTCAAAGTAAAAAAAATCAAATAATTTTTTTTTAACTTGAAAATTTCTTGAGAACCTTGAGACTACAGATCTTGCTACTGTGAAAATACTTTGCCAGTATTATTACTACAGAATAAAATATAAGCTGCTAAATTCAGAATCAACTGCCTATCCTCGTATCCTGCAGATAGTAAGGGTTTAAAGACGCAAGAGGAATTACCTCCTTTGACTTCCTCCCAAATGTATTGCTTTTTTTGACAAATCTGGATTTATAACAAAATATTACAGCTATCCCATAAGAGCTACTTACTTTCCATAATATGGTATGTCCAAATACGTGTAAGGAAGGGAAATAAAAAAAAGCTGATCATACAGCCACATTCACTGTATGAATTTTTCCTATTAGCTTCTATCATTAACATACATGAAAGCAAAACTGTAATTTTTAAATTCTTCTATTCTATATAATAATATAATAAAATCACGTTTTCTGGTAGAACTTACAATTCTTTATTTTTTTTCTGATTCCTGCTTAAATATGATTTCCTTCCCCTTGTTAATCTAACTGAAATGTATTCTGGTACATAAACAGGAATATCTGTGCAATGAAGCATATATGCAACAGATAAATAGACTACTTTTTAGTTCATTTTCTGGGGGTTTGATCACTGCATTATTTTGTGCGTTACATTTTTAATTCCATCTTTATTTTTAAAGAAGTTTAGCTGCTTTCATTTGGACTAGCCAAGGTGTACAGAAGAGGCTGCCTTAAGTGACTACCGTAGATATGAATAGCCGTACATTTAGTTGTCTTTCTGGTGCACACTCATTCCTTTGCTTTACTTAACTTTTTGTGCAGTCACAGGGCTAGTGCTGGAAAGTGTACTCTCTTTCTCTCTTGATGATGATGTAGCATTAGATGCTGATAGCACAGTCAGATACCAGAGACACTCTGCTAGATGTTCTGCGGAAGTGTTATCCTAGCAAACTGCATGTTCATGTGGAGTAGCCTGGCCAGAAGGATGTCTTTGTAGCTATTTTGAGCTTTTCTTTACTTTTTTGCTTTGCAGTTTCTACAATATATTGTTAACTTCTATATTCTTTGAAACATTAAAATATGGAAGTAGTTACTAGTTACCTCTATGTAATAGAGCTCTATCATTGTCTTGAGACCCCTAGATAATTAAGAGATGGGGTCAACTCCAGAAATTAAAAAAAAAAAATCTGATTCAAGACAAAATTGCCTTTGCACAGCTAATGGAGAAACAAAGAAACTGACTAACTAATGAAGGTGATGAGACACTAGAATGATTTGCCCAGAGAAGTTGTGGATGTCCCATCATTGTAACTGTTCAGGTTGGGTTGAGGCTTTGAGCAACCTGATCTAGTGAATGATGTCCCAGCCCGTTGCAGGGTGGTTGGACTAGATAATTTTTAAATGTTCCTTCCAACCCAAACTGTTCTAGGATTCTATGAAAGAGGAGGCCAGTCCTGCCAGAGATGTGAATTTATGCCAGCAACAAAACATTATAACATACAATGGACACACTCTCTATCCTTGTTTGAGTTTTGATGTATTTTGGAGTAGCCAAGCAATCAGTGTAGATTTTTATATGCTTCAGCTGAACGGGCATGAACTGGGTTAAGCATTGCTGGTCCACCAATTGGATTAATAAGTTAACAAGGAGTGTATCTGAACAAGCAATGGAGAAAAGAATGTTGTATATATCCTGTTAAATGTACAACACAGTTAAATTTGATGCAAGAATTTTGTGACTGCATAGGGACAGGGAATCAGGGACCGCAAAGTAAAAGTTAATGTTATTTTTTATTTCAGGCACAAGCAATCCACATATGAGTATGAAAGAGTATTGCTTATAATTCACAGTGTTCTGGTATGCATGGATTTGTTCTAATTAGAGCAGAAACAGAAATTACAACTGTTAATATTCCACTGCAATGTGACTGTTAATGAAATTATGTGTGTTCATGCAATGAGTCTCTCTTTGCATGGTTTGAGAAGATACAAATTATATTGTCTATATAGGCTATGCTGTGAATATTTTCTCTTCCGTAGCATTAAACATACCATGTCACAGTTATATTCTCTGATGTGAGTTGTACAAGAGTAATGCAGAAAAACTTTAAGCTGTTTACCCAAACTTGGGCTCCACAGGAGCTGCGCTTTGGTTGCTCACAAAGACCCAGTGTGTAACTGATGAATAGAGCCCTTAAGCTTCAAGGGAGTAAAGCTCGGCAGGAGCAAAACTCTTCTCATGTTCTCATGTTCAAAGTGTTTCCAATCTGTTTCTCTTTATCCACAGCACGTTCTGTCGCTTATCACTCTGTAAGTCCAGATGGGAAGACAGACATAGCCAAATCAAGTAGACTTGCAGACTTTGGCTCCTCTTTAACCAATAGAAATATCCACTGGAGCCAAATGACAACTACACATTTTGGTTCCTTTGGGCATACAGTTTCAAACATTTTCAAACTACACAACATGTAGCTCTTCCAGTAGAATATTCTAACACATGGATAATCCTTTTTGCATTTTCTGTTTTCTTTCAGATTTGCTTTTGTTTGTTGACTGTTTTCAGGAAAAGACATTTGAAGCCTGTAGGCACATATTTATGCGTAGAAGAAAGATGTCAACAAGTACTTTATTCTACAAATTACTGAAGACATGTAGGCTAAAGAAACAACAAATCTCAATGACAGGTTTTTGTTGGGTTTTTTTGGTTGGTTGGTTTGGGTTTTTTCTTTAGTTTTATTTTAAGTTTAAGTAGACTAGCTTAGTCACAAGATTCTTTTTGGGCCTTAGTGACTATTAGAATCCAAAGAAAGTTGTATACCCACACAACCTGCAATCAGATAAGAGTGCTGACTTTAACTAGCCCATAGTTTTACTAAGAAGAAGACACCAACAGAGCTGGAATTTTTAAAATAAGATTTTTACTGTTAATTAACGGGCTTGACTAATCTGCTGATTTTGTCAACTCATTAAATTTCAGCTTCATAATGCAGGTAAGACTATGGCCTTTGTCACAATGTTGTTATCTTAGTAGCAGAAATATCATTGGACATCTTATTTACCTCATATTCTTATTTCTTTCTTTAGCTCCATTAGATATTAATCAGAATCATATTTCTTTTTTAGAAGATTCTAAGCACCCTTGCTTTGCATAAAAAAGTCTTTCAGCTTTAGCATTCCTGACTGATATTTCAAAAAAATCTCAAATATCTGAATCATGATCAAGGAAGGACTGTTCTACCTTTCTAGACCTGCAAATAGGATGTACACAAAGCATTTAATTACTCATACAGCAAGGTCATCAAGAGGTTATCAAAGTAGGTAATTATATTTAGAAGCAAAACATTTGAGTTCTTATAATTGTTGATTAGGTGAAATCCATCCTCTTCAAGATTCTAGAAATAGATTGATCAAGTTTAATTATATGAGATAGAGGTCTCCTTTTTGAAAAGAGCACAACAAACATCTGACTTTCAACAAAGCAATTTTCCAAAACAAGAAAAGAGATTATATAAGAAATAGATTTCCATTGATCAAAATGTTGCAATTTCAAACATATCTTGTTCTTTATTTGAATTAAACCAAGTCTTTTGAAAGTTTTAAATAAAATTGAGAGAAAATATGGCAGCATAATCAGTAAACTTGGAGTCAGGACAATTGCTTAGGATCCCCTGGAACAAACACATAATTTAGATTAGTATATTGTAACAGACACACTTAATTTAGGAACAAGATCATCAGCTACTGGTGTTGAAGGCCCATTTATGTAGTGTCTGCTCCAAAGCAAAAATTAAATTGAGCTATCCAGTTTGGGTCTGTTTTTTTGCTAAAATGATAAGTAAGCTGCAAAACACCTGCAACAAAAAGAAAGTTCAAGAGAAAAAACCAAAATAAAACAAAACTAAACAAAATAAATCCACAAACCCTGCAACAAAACCAAACCTAGAAAATATTTTAACTATTGAATTATGGATCCAGAGCATAATAACCCCAGGTTTATGTTCCTTATGTAATATTTGGGACTGGAAATTGATTTTGAATTATCTGAAACAGAAAATGTTTAGATTTTAGTTTTGACAAATTCAAATTTTCAACAGACCAAAAATGTTTTGTGCAGAAGTTTTATACCACTGCCAAAATACTGACTCTTTTTAATTTGAAAGGGTCTTATATATAGATTTTGTTTGCTGGATTTATAGACATGTAGGAAATAGGATAGAAACTCCTTGTACCTCTCAGATACTGGGATAATATGGAGGTATCCTTAGTTTTTTCATCTACCTTGAATGTTTCATTTCCTGAAGAAAGTATCCAGTTTAGATGCCCATGGCGAAACCTGGGAAAACTAAACAAGAATATTTTCATACTCAGTGAACTTACCTTCTTCACAAACATGAACCAGTTGGCTTAACAAATGGTATTTTTATTAAAGGGAGAAGAAACTTGTTAAAGTAGATAAGCAGGGTAAAATACAATTCCTAATTTCTGAAGTTTAATTATAGTAATTTTACTGTTCTCTTCTCCCCTGTTGAGTCAGATGCTAGTTCAGCTGGTTGCTTCTTTCATGTGGCTGAAATTTTAATTTACAATTTAAGAATATTAACCTTTCTGGGTAGAAAGACCTGATTTAAATCACAGTGATGTGGCAGTGTGATTATTTCTGTCAGCTGCTTCTTGCTTTATTAACCACTTCACCTTCCTTACATTGCTTCTTGCATCACTAAGGAGCTGTATCTCATCCCACTTCTTGATCTACTAGCTATGCCGGTGCTGCTTCTTGTTTACCACTCCAGCTAAATCAAAAATCTTTGTTTTATTAAGTTTCTGTTAATTCAGTTCCTGAAAAATAAACACAGTGCTGAAGATCAAACACAATCACTTACCATCCAAAAGATCTTTGAACAATTTAGTATTGGAGAAGACAAAGATAATTTTCCCTAATTCTGTCAGTGAAGGAGTCAGGCTTGGGCATGACTGGACAGATTCTGCAGCTGAAGACCTGATTGGGTAGCTGGTGTCATAGACAGAGATTTGGCCTGTGTGTCCAAAGGACACTTGCTAGGATCAGAGACTGCTGAGGAGAGATAGGAACCATCACAAAAAATGAGGCAAATACAGACAAAACTGGGCTGGCCACCTGGTGAAGACAGCTTGATATCAGGAACTAGAGGAGAAGGATACAGCAACCCAAAGTTACACTGAGAAGCCTGACAGGGCTGGAAAATGGTGCAGAATTATGAAAATAAGAGAGACCTCATGAAGGAAGAAACAAGGCAAAAGATGACCCAGTTCAAGTGTATGTGCACAAATGTCTGTAATGCCTGTACCCTAGGAAGTATGCAGGAGGAAGCAAGATCTGCATATAGTAAAAAAAACAAAAACAAAAACAAAAACAAAAAAACCACATTATTGGAAGAACTGAGAACATAGAATGGGTTGAGTTGGAAAGGACCTTAAAGATCATCTAATTCAAACCCCCCTGACGTGGGCAGGGACACCTTCCACTAGACCAGGTTCCTCAAAGCCCCATCCAGCCTGGCCTTGAACACTTCCAGGGATGGGGCATACACAGCTTCTCTGGGCTACCTTTTCCAGTGTCTCACCACTCCCACAGTAAAGAACATCTTCCTAATATCCGAACTAAATCTACCCTTTTTAAGTTTAAAACCATTACCCCTTGTCCTATCTTTACATGCCGTTGTAATAAGTCCCTTGCCAGCTGTCTTGTAGGGTCCCTTCAGGTACAGGAAGGCTGCGATAAGGTCTCCTTAGAGCCTTCTCTTCTCCAGGCTGAACAGCCCCCACTCTCTCAGCCTCTCTTCATAGGAGAGGTGCTCCAGCCCTCTGATCATCCTTGTGGCCATCTGGATTCATTCCAACAAGTCCATGTCCTTTTTTATGTTGGGGGGCCCAGAGCTGAGTACAGTACTTCAGGTGGGGTCTTATAAGAGTGGAGTAGAGGGGGAGAATCACGTTCCCCAACCTGCTGGTCACAATTGTTTTGATGCAGCCCAGGGTACAGTTGGCTTTCTGGGCTGAAAGCTCACATTGTTGGTCCATGTTGAGCTTTTTGTCCACCAACACCCCCAAGCCCTTCTCCTCAGGGCTTCTTTCAATCCATCCTTTGCCCAGCCTGTATTGATACTGGTTGTTGCCCCAACCCAGGTGCGGGACCTTGCACTTTGCCTTGTTGAACTTCATGAGGTTCACACAAGCCTATCTCTCAAGCCTGTCAAGGTCCCTATGGATGGCATCCCTTCCCTCCAGTGTGTTGACAGAACCATGCAGCTTGGTATCATTGGCAAACTTGCTCAATCCCACCACCCATATACTGATAAAGATGTTGAACAGCATCAGACCCAGTATGAAACCCTGAGGACCACCTCTCATCATCAGTCTCCACTTGGACATCCAGCCATTGACCACAATTTGAGTGTGACCATACAGATAATTTACTATCCACTGAGTGGTCCATCCATCAAATCCATGTGTCACCAGTTTAGAGACAAGGTTGTCGTGCAAGATAATGTCAAATGCTTTGCACAAGTCCAGGTAGAAGACATCAGTCGCTCTTCCCTAATCTGTTAATGTTGCAACCCCATCACAGAAGGCCACCAAATTTGTCAAAAAACAACTTGCCCTTCGTGAAGCCATGTTGGCTGTCACCAAACATTCCTTATTTTCCATGTGCCTTAGCATAGCTTCCAGGAGGATCTGCTCCATGATCTTGCCGAGCACCAAGGTAAGACTGACTGGCCTGTAGCTCCACAGGTCTTCCTTTTTTAAAAATGGGGGTTATGTTTCCCCTTTCCAGTCTATGGGAACTTCACTGGACTGCCATGACTTCTCAAATATGATGGACAATGGCTGAACCAGTTCATCTGCCACTTCCTTCAGGATCCATGGATTCATCTCAACAGGTCCCATGGATTTAGGTTGGTTCCTTAGATGGTCTCAAGCCTGATCTCCTCCTATAATGGGTGTTTTTTCATTTTCCCAGTCCCTGTCTTTTTCATTCTGCAATCTGGGTGGTGTGGCTGGAGCACTTGCTGGTGAAAACCAAGGCAAAAAAGTCACTGAGTACGTCAGCTTGTTCCATGTCCTGGGTAACCAGGTCCCCTGTTTCCTTTCAGAGAAGGCCCACATTTTTCCTAGTCTTCCTTTTAACACTGGTGTACCTATAGAAGCTTTTCTTGTTGCCCTTCATGTCCCTCGCTAGATTTAATTCTGTTAGGCCTTTAGCTTTCCTAACCTGATCCCTGGCTGCTCAGACAGCTTCTCTGTATTCTTCCCAGGCTACTTGTCCTTGCTGCCTCGCTCTGTAGGCTTCCTTTTTGTGTTTTATTTTGTTCAGGAGCTCCATATTCATCCATGCAAGCCTCCTGGAGTTTTTGCCTGACATTCTCTTTGTTGGGATGTACCACTCTTCACCTCAGATATTAACTGGCTTTCTTGGGCCCCTCCCCTCCAGGACTTTATCCCATGGATCTACCAAGCAGATCACTGAAGAGGCCATTGTCTGCTCTCCTGAAATCCAGGGCAGTGATCTTTCTATGCATCCTCCTTACTGCCCTAAGGATCTTGAACTCCAGCATTCCTTGGTCACTACAGCCAGGGCTGCCCTTAAGCTTCACATTCCCCACCAGCCCCTCCTTGTCGGTGAGAACAAGGTCCAGCATGGCAAATGTTACACAACTCACACAGCTGAAGTAATGTGAGGGACAGGTACAAGGTATTCAGGGAAGACAAGTGTAGAGGATTATGCTCTATGTGAAGAAGCAGTCTAAATGTGATGTCCTTCCATATGATAGACAATGATCTGGCTGAGAGGTCAGGATCCAAGGAAAGACCAATGAGGGTGACAGCATGGTGCAAGTATGTTATGGACCTCTAGTTTAAGGTGAAAAAGTGGGCAAAACATTCTTTAAATAACATAAAGACATCTTAGGATCACAGACTGATGTTCATAAGGGTCTTGAACCTCCCTGACATCTGCTAGAATAGCAAAATGGTGGGATAGAAGCAGGTAAGGAGGTTTCTGGAGGGTGTGAGGAACAACTTCTTCATCCAGGTACTTGATGAGTCAACCAGGGGTGACACAGAGGTGAATATGCTACTCACTGGAAAGCAGTTGCTGAGGATATGGTCATCAATGGCAGCCTTAGCTGTAGTGACCAAAGAAGAGTGGAGCTCAAGATTTGCATGCGGAATTGATTTTTGCAAGGGATGTCAAGAGCAACAATAGCAGCTTCTACTGCTGCTTTAGTAATGAAAGGTTGAACTAGGAAAGTGTGGGCCTGTTGCTGAATTGGCTTGATGATTTAGGCACAGTAAAGAAAGAAAAGACTGATGTATCCAGTATCTTCCTTGCCTCAGACTTCACCAAGATTTCTCAGGCGTTATTGCTGAGAGAGTTGCCCAGTGTCCTTGGGTGGCTGCTCTCTATCTTCTTTGAAGCATTGTGAAGATCGGGCTGGGGGGTCCACAGCAACAGGAAGAAGGCAGGTGTTTCACCCATCTTCAAAGAAGACCAAAAGTTCAAGCAAAGTAACTACAGGCTTGTCATACGTGCTTCAGTCCCTTGAAAAACTATTGTGTCAGTCCTCAGGGAACATAGTTCTGGGTACAGGAGGGTGAAGCAGGTAACTGGGAACAGTCAGCACAGAAGTACCAGGAAAAAGTCATGCCTGACCAACTTCATTGCTTTCTGGGATTAAATTACTTGTTTTATGAACCGGTGAATATAATTTACCTCAACTTTAGCCAGGCTTTTGACAGCACCTCCCACAATATTTTTTTATCTAAGTTGAGACATTATGGTCTGGAGGGATGGACAACTAGATGGATGAAAAACAAGTTGTAGAGGTAGGCACAGAGAGCCATATACTGGAAGCCGGTAAAAGTAAGTACTGCATGAGTCTGAAGGATGTGATGGAGTACTCTCTCATCAGTCTTGGAGATTATTTCAAATTGGGTGTGGCCGTGCGATCAACACACTCAACAGCAGAACAGTCATTCCGAAGGACCTATACAGGCTAGAGCAAAGAGCTGACAGAAACCTCATACAAATGTAACAAGGGCAAAGCTGAGTGCTGTCTGCGGCCAGGAAGCAAGGGCACAAGCTGTGGCCTGCCTGGCTGGGAGCCGCTCTGCAGGAAGGCACCTGGGGATTGTTCAGCCTGGAGGAGGGACCACCTCATGGAGATCTAACAACAGCCATCCCAGGCCCCAGTGTGAAGGGATTAGCAAGAGGATTGAGCCAGGGTCTTCAGTACTGCATACTGTGAGGACAAGAAACTGAAGCAATGGAGTTTGAGACAGTGTATTAGGAAAAACATTTTCACCCTGAATCAGTCAAGTAGTGAAGCATGTTGTCCAGAGAGGTTGTGCAGTCTCCACCCATGGGGATTTTCAAGACCAGACTGGATAAAGCTCTGAGCAACATTGTCTGACCTCAGAGCTGACACTGCTTTGGGCAGGAGGTTGCACTAGATGCCTCCTGAGGTTCCTTCCAGCCTGAATTGTCTGCAATTCTTAAACTATTACAGAATTGCATTTGTCTTTTTCAGACTTGAACATTTGTAACCCATGTTGGAAACTCCCACATAAAAAAAAAAAAAAAAAAAAAAAGGTGGTGATTTACCCCAAGCATATAATTACCCTAAGAACTGTATTGTGTACCTGTACAACTACAAACTTTTCTACTCTTTTTGATGTCATGTCATTTTAGGAGACATATTTAGGATCATAAGTCAACACATGAACAACAAAAATCATGCAGGCCTTTCCATTGGTCCTTTCCACTTTTCTGCCATAGCTATACTAGATGTCAAGAAAGCAATCCTCCTTTTGCAGCACTGTTGTGCCTGGTATTCTTGGAAAGGTAAAAAAGGAGATGAACTTAGCTTTTGCTTTAGTTGTTAAGCTCATGTGTATGAGATGCAAAGAATAATGCATAAATCATGTATAAAGATTTAAAATAATATATACATTTAATACTTACACACACACAACTGAATAAAGGCAAGGAACACACTTTTATGACCTTGTAAAATACCTGAGTAAAATGTGGTAATGTTGGTCATGATTACATGTACATCAATTTTAAGACTGCTTTTCACAGTTAATTTCAAACCTTGTTCAGGCCTTTATAACCCTGACAACAGGACCATGTGATTTACCTTTATCTTTAAGTAATAAACTTTCCAATGAAAACCATGATGGATGTTGCTGGTTTGGGGGTTTGGAAGAAAAAGCCACCTTTTTTGGGGGCGTACTTTTTCCAGTATAGGTGTTTTTAATTAATGTTTTTACATTCTCATTAATTCTTGAACATCGGTAATTTTGACATTTTTAAGGAGAAGAATAAGTATCAGAACCCACAATGAAAGCAACTCTAGCTGAACAGTCCAGTGAAGACGATGAACTCACAAGAACATAAATAAACCCCTACATTGGATCCATCATTTTTTACCTATATTTGTACTTAAATGCTTATAAAACATTCATTTTGCCCTTTCAAGATTGACAAAGAGCTCTCTGCAGTAACAAATAGACTGGAGAACCAGTAATAGGTCCCAATGCTGGAGAAACTGTTGTATGTTTGCAGTAAAGTAGTATATAAGAAAAGAATAAATAATTGTAAATGAATAGTACTATTGAATGGAACATACTGAAGCAGGCTCATGAGTTTCCAAAAGATGTCAGCAACAGGTATCAGCAACAATCTCAGAATGATATAAAAAAAACTACCAAGAAACAAAAAACCAACAAATAAAATAAATGTAGCTGCTTATGTGAAAGAAGGAACTGGAGAATAAGAAAACTGAAGATGCAAAAGCTTATCAACTGGCAGTTTAGGATTAAACTTCCCAAAAGTTGTAAGGCACTTGAATGTTCGGTTCTGATTAAAACTAGGAACTGTGACCAGGTTCCTCAGGCAGCTTTGAAAAAGAATCTCAGTCTTAATATCTGATTTCACTACTTTTTTTTTTACATTTATCTAATACAAAATCAATCCCAATGAATAGGACACAGCTGAATATCTGAAATATTTGCCTCAAGGTAGTCATTTATAAACAAACTTTTTTTTTTTTTTTTTTTTTTTTGCAGTTCCAGTGAGCCAAGTTTTTTCACTTCTGAAAATTAAGTTGGGTTAATTGTTTTTTCAGAGGTATTTTTTTCCTTACATTTTGGTAATAAAACTAATAAAGATATCAGTGGTGAGGGAAAGCAAAAGATGAGACAGTGTGAAATTCTACAAAACTAAAAGAAAGCAATTACATGACAAAATGTATTTTTTGCAGGACACATTTGCAAAACACTATGTCTTATTTAAGCAATTTATTTGGATTGATACAGAGTATTTTATATTCTAATATTCTACATGGACCGTGAAGTCAATGTGTTTCTTCATTATATCTATTTGTCTGGTGGGAAGCACTGGAGTTTGGATATAAAAACTGATGTGGTGCGATAGAAGAAGAGCAATCAGATTTTTGTGTGTGTGATGATGGGCTATCCATGTTACAGTTCCTCAAAGACTGCTTACAGCCATGATGTTAGGTAAGAACTTGGTGAAAATAGTGTTTCCCCTTCATCTGTGTTCTTCATCTATATACTTGCTCTGTAACTGTACTTTGCCCCATCACCTGTCTTAACCATCATGTTGGGTGATGCATCATGATATTGAGACTTTGGCATTTATTTCTAACTATGTTAGACAAGCTGTTTTCTGTACAGTGATGTGGTTCCTCCTATTCATGTCAGAAATGAAGTAAAGGAGACTAATTCATCCAGCACATAGCAGATAACAGGAAATAGTGCTAAATTATTTGCAGACAATCTGTTTAGGGTGTTTGTGACAGATGGAAGCTAAGTCTGTCCTGAAGTTCACTCATTCAATTTAGGTACTTGGTATAAATTCTAATATACGTTCTAGGTTGTAAACAGTAATTTTCTCCTACTCATTTCACAAATCATAATCATAAATTTGCAATGCAACAAAAAGCAACACACTTTACAGACATTTTTATTTTGCAGAACCAGTAGAAAAGCTGAAAACATAGCAAGTTCTGAAGCATGCAGTAGAAAAAATGCAACACATTAATCTATGTGAAGTCAACTATAAAACACATTGAAATTATTTCATACAGATGACTTTGTTTCATATCACATAGCTTACTTGCCTTAAAAAACCCCAAAATATCCTTTTCAGCACATCTGCTTATTCAGGTTGTACATTCCCAAACTAGTGTGATTTACATTTGAATGAAGTTTCAATTTTATTGAGTGACATGGAATCTAATTAGATTCTGCCTGTAAGAGAGGAGTGTCAATTATAAAAAGTAAGGCTCTGGAAAATGAGCCTAAATAAAATTTTACTGAAGAGAACATGCAATTACAATCCACATCAGAGTGCTTCAATTATTACCTCTAGATTTTTATCATTTTATTTTCTCATGAAGGAATGAAGACTCGACAACTGGACTATTAACAGTGTGTTATTGATTACATTAGAATATCTTCTTGTAATATATGGCACAAAAGAATGGTGTCCAGTTTTAATGGTATCAAATACGAAGCATCCCTCTGGAAGGACTTAGTATTAACAGAACCTATAATACTCAGAATTTGATCAGTAAAATTAATACACAACACGTTCAACACTGTTGTGGGTGTCTGCTACAGACTGCTTGATGGGGAAAAAGAAGTAGATGAGACCCTCTTCACACAACTGGAAGAAGTCTCCTGTCTGCAGGCCCTGGTCCTCATGGAGGACTTTAACCACCCCAGTATATGCTAGGCCAACACAGCAAGGCAGTGGTAGTACAGGAGATCTCTGAAGTGCATTGGTGACAACTTCCTAACACAGGTGATTAAGAAACTGATGAGGAGAGTTACTCTGCTGGATGTGATACCAACAAAGCAGAAACAGTCAGGGATGTGAAGGCTGAGAGCAGGCTTGGCTGCAGCGACCATGAGACAGGAGTCAGGATCTTGAGGGAAAAGAACAAGGTAAAAAGCAGGATCACAACTGTGGACTTCAGAAGAGATTTTGGCCTTTTCAGAGACCTGCTTGGAAGAATCCCATGGGACACGAATGTGGGGAGAAAAGGAGTCCAGGAGAGCTGGGTGATTTTCAAGGATCACCTCCTCCAGCTCAGGAATGGTCCATCTTGACTTGCAGGAAACCAGGCAAAGGTGGCAGGAGGCCTGCATGGTTGAACAAAGAGCTACTGACATCTCCCATATAAAGAAGTGTGTTGTGATTTGACCCTGGCCAGCAGCCAAGCACCACGCAGCCACTCGCTCACTCCCTCTACACCCAGAGGAATGGGAAGGAGGATCGGAAAGGAATGTAAAACTCAGGGGTTGAGATAAGAACAATTTCATAGGTAAAGCAAAAGCCACGCACGCAAGCAAAGTAAAGCACAGAATTCATTCACCGCTTCCCATGGGCAGGCAGATGTTCGGCCATCCCCAGGACAGCAGGGCTCCATCATGCGTAATGGTTACTTGGGAAGACAAATGTCGAATGTCCCCCCTTCCTTCTTCTCCCAGCTTATATACTCAGCATGATGTCCCATGGTATGGAATATCCCTTTGGCTAGTTCATGTCACCTGTCCTGGCTGTTTCCCCTCCCAGTCTCCTGTGCCCCTCCAGCCCTCTCACTGACAGGGCCCAAGACACTGAAAAGTCCTTGACTTTTAGCAACAACTAAAAATATCAGTGTCCTGCCAGTATTGTTCTCACATCAGAGCCAAAACACAGCACCATACTAGCTACTAAGAAGAAAACTATCCCAGCTGAAACCAGAACAAAGTGTATGAGATATGATAGCATGGTCAGGCGATCTATGAGGAATATAGAGACACTGTCCGAGTTTGAGGACTGGAAAAAAGAACATCACTGTTATCTTCTAAAAGGGTTAAGACAAAAAAGTTCTGGGAACTATAGGCTGATCATTTAAATCACTGGGAAGGTGATGGAGGAAATCCACCTCGTAACCATTTCCAGATATATGAAGGACAGGAAGGTGAGTGGAGTAGTCAGCATGGATTAAGAAGGGTAAGTCATGCTTGACCAACCTGAGTCTTCTATAATTCGAAAACTGGCTTGGTACATGAGGAAAGAGCAGCAGATAATTTTATCTCAACTTTAGTATCACTTTCAACCATCTCCCATAACATCCTAAATGACAAATTAACGAAGTATGAACTAGATAAGTGAACAGTTAGGTGGACTGAAAACTAGCTGAACTGTAAGGCTCAAAGGGTTGTGATGAGTGGCAAAAAGTCCTTGACTGGCTGGAGAAATGGGCTGAGAGTAACCTCACTAAATTCTACAACGCAACATGCCAAGACCTGCACTTGCGAAGAAATAATAATCCCTTGCACCAGTACACACTGGGGATGGACCAGCTAGAAAGCAGCTTTTCAGAAAAGGACCTGGGCGCCCTAACGAAGAATAAGCTGACTGACTGTATGTTCATAGCAATTTTTATATTTTTCTCTTTTTATAGAAAAAAAAAAAAAAAAACACAAAAAAACCAGTGTGCCCTCATGGTATAAAGGTGGCCAACAGCATCCTGGGTTGCATTAGGAAGAGTGTTGTCATCAGGATGAGGAAGGTGATCCTTCCACTTAGTCAGTCCTAGTGAGGCCACAACTGGAGTGTTTGGTCCAGGTCTGGGTTCCCCAGCAAAAGAGATGGACATACTGAAGTGAGTCCAGTAAAGGTCCACCAAGATGATTGAGGGAATGGACCGTCTGACATACAAGGGAGGGTGAGAGAGTTGGAGACTGTTTAGCCTGGAGAAAATAAAGCTCAGGGTCACTTTGTCAATGCGTCTAAATACCTGATGAAGGGATCAAGGAAGACGAAGCCAGACTCTTCTCAATGGTGTCCAGTGCAAGAAGAAGAGGCAATGGACACAAGTTAAAACACAAGGAATTCCATTTAAACAACTCTTCTCCAACCTATTTTCCTCTAAGGCTGATAAAACACTAGAACAGGTTGCCCAGAGTGCTGTAGAGTCTCCACCCATGGAAATATTCAAAACCCAATTGGAGACAGTTTTGGGCAACCTGTTCTAATTGACCCTATTTTGAGCAGTGGGTGGTTGGAAAAATGGTCCCCAAAGGCTGCTTTCCAAGTAAATCTATTCTATGATGGTATGATTAAACTTTAGAAATTAGTCTGTCTTTTTTCATATGCTGCCTTTTTATAATAGTTTACCTTTAAAAGGGAATGATATAATTTCATCTCCACAGCATGTATTTTATGTCGCCAGTAGATCCTGATGCCAGGATCTCCAGTCCCTAAAAACTGATAATATATTTGTACAGGAAATAGCACAGGAGATCTCTGAGTCAGTATTACTAATACAAGCCTAAGAACCTGTGCCCTGTAAGATTTCTTCACTGTTAAATTCCATTGTGGATTAGCGGCATTCAATCTCAATTAGAGCATCAGGAACTGTGCAGCTATGTGATGGAATGAGATAACAATTTGTGCTGAAAAAACACAATCGTCCATTCACTTGAATCTGAAAGGAGCAACAGTTTATGAATCTTATATATCACCATAAAGTCTAGCTCACAAGTGTTGCTTTTGTTTTGCTGAAACAGCATAAACATTTGTTAAAATTTTCTGTCCATCTGACACAGCAGTCTTTTAGCAAATAATATTATTTTCAGTCATCCACATTTTAACAGACAAATTTGCAAGTGTAGAACTGAATATAGGAGTTTCTTAGATGCATTTGGCAATGCACGTTAAAGGCTTGAAGAAATATGGTATTTTATAGGCATTAATGTTCAACAGTGTACTACAGTGATAATATTGATATACTTTTTTTTCTTTTAACAGTCTTTCCCCATTTTTATTGAATATTGCTGAAGACATCCTATGGCAATGTTTTTGCAATGTTGCAGAATGGGAAACTGAATGCAGAATTATTTCACTCCAGATCTATACTGTTTGCTACTACAGTAGTAAGACAGCAGTTAAATGTCATCAGTCATTAGAGTATATGGACCAAAATAAATGAAATTATGTCAAAGACATGGAAGTTTCCAAGCTGAAGTGATAGCTTGCCGTCTTCAGTTCCTCTGAATGTTGAGTCCAGATTTAAACTTCTCTGAAGCTGAACCTTATAAATCCCTAGTCCATATATGAAAGGAACTCATATGAGTTCAGACTCCAGAAATCCAAAACCCAGTCAAAAGCAACAGTCATTCCAATTCCCTGCCACAATAGAACTGCTTAGGGAAAACAGAAGCTAATTAAGACAAGGGGCATTTTAATTTGTACCAACTCTATGCCAGAATGATATGCAGAAGGTAAGAAAAAATTAAACACCATGAGTTTATATTTTAAGGATATGTTCCTTTGGCACCATCTTTGTTAATGAAAACACAAAGAACATCACCAGTCACCAGCACCACATTGCACCCAACGTGAATTAAAAGAACCATCAACAAACAACTTTTTTTTCTCCACATCTAGAAAGACGTTAATGTGATGCATGATGATTGTTAACCATGCTTCACAATGTATTACTGTAATGGGTTTAGATTCCATGGTGATAGAACTTTATTTTTAAACATCATTAAAACATCTGCATGTATTTCCTCTTTTTTGCTTCTGATTACAAGTAATGGCAGAAACAAACCTTCACTGTAACATATTTGACTTTTGTCTTTCCTGTCTGGTAAGTCTCACCTATGCCTTTATCCACTTTTAGTTCCTGAACTTACATAATACATTACCTTAGTTGTCTGTTTAGAGTCACCAGGCCTTGTCTGTGAATTCTCAGCATAATAAGAACCTTAAATGAATTTGTATATTCTTTTTTTTTCCTTTCCTTTGATTTGCTTTAACATACACAAACAAACATGCAATGCCCTTTCTGTCTTGTGTTCCATTGACTCTGCATTTGTCTCAATAGGTTGTGGTCAGTCACATATATATATATTCTGCAATAACCAAGGACAATGAATGGAACACAGAGTTTCATAGTATCTGTATATTTGGAAAGGTTTACTTCATGGACTCAGCTGGTGCAATAACAGGATTCAAATCAGGAAAGGGAGCAGAATCTACTCTCTTGAACTTAAACCCTAACAAATGAAAGTTATCTGTATATCTGTATAAAATACTGTAATAAGTAATAGCTCAAAAATAAATCTCAAGTCTCTCTGTATACCATTGGCATCCCTTGCCACAGACTCCAGTAATCCTGACAGTTTGAGCCAATGACTCAAAATAAAGTGAAGCACAGTATCAGATCAATTTAATCATTTACTGACTTACCCTTCAGATATGGTAAGTGATGGATCAGATTAAATTCCCCAAGTGAGTTCTTTCGAATGCACCAAATGAGAAAATCATCGCTTGGTCAAAGAGACCTTCTGCTTTTTTACTTTAATTCTTTTATTCCTCTCATTCACCTGAAGCCACGTGCGATATAGTTGTTAATTGTCTACCTGCCTTCACTTGGTGTGAGAATAAAAGAAAAGGTAAGCAGCAAATCCTCCATACACTGACAACTACATTGCTATCAGGCAAGTGCGCAACCAGGGAATTATCCCTCCCAGTATCTTCAGGGCTAGTATCTATCTCTCTCACATTGTTTCTCAATTCCATTGCTATCTTTTGGTTTGGCCTTCATTTGCTATTCCTGGCATACAGTAGAGGAAGTAAAAATCTATGGCCTTGAACATTTCTGCATAAAAATGTAGAATTTGATAATGTCTTTTCTGGCTGTTTTCCAAATGTATACAGGCAGTTCAAAAAATCAACCTGCTGTAACAGGATAAACAGTCTTTGTCTTGCGCTGAAACAATCTTTGTTTGCTACGACTAATAATAACATAAGTAACATCAAATATGATAATGTTTTCTGCTGCATAGTTTTCAATACTATTAATATATGAAAGTACTGTTTGATTCCTTTCCTGTCTTTCTGGCTATTTTATTCCAGGTCTGTTTACTGAACATACATTTAGTCTCATACTTGGATGAATTATGATGTGCTAATTTCTTCTTCATTCATCAGAATAGGAAAGGACAGTGTCTAAAGTGTAACTGTCTGCATTCACACAGCAACATCTCTCATTTCTCCGTTTACCTCATAAGAAGATTTGTTATCCTCATCTCTCTCTTACTTTTTATGCCCTAAGTAACCATCTAGGGAATTATTTTTTCTGTGCAGGTGGTTGGTAAGGGTGGACACAGACAGATTGCCTATAGACAAACAAAATTTGGGTCCAGTCAGGGTTATTGCTAAGATCATTATACAAATTGGTAGTCACTGATGCTGTGCAGGATAGAATCAATGTCAGTGCATCTGGGTCAGCATCATTTATTGTAATACATGCTACTCTCCTACCAGACTTACATTACTCTCGTTATGTCTGCTAAGCTTTTGCCACATTCTAACACCCATATAAACTTTAAAGGTCCAAAATTACCTCATAACTACCAACTATAGGATTTTTAGAGGTGGACTTAAAAGTGTATATTTTTTTTGTGCTTGAGTTGTAAGTGTGCTTCTGAATCACATGGACATTTTGGAGTATCATGTGGCAGTCAATCAGCAGAAGGCACAGCATGCAGAAATACCAAGACAGACTACTAATCAAATGACAACGGACTTGGAATTAAAATAATAATTCTCAGGAAAGTAGTTCCCATTTTTGCAGGAGCAATTTTGTGCTAAGAAAGAAAAAGAGACCTCTCCCTGCTTCCCTCCTCCCTTACCTCTGGGATTTATATCAAAAGATTGGACATAATTATGTTTACTCATGTGTGGCTAAAGAACATAGAGGTGATGGGGAATGGAGGTAAAACACATCTTTTCTCTATTTGTGTTCTTGTGGAGGAACAAAATAGCTTTCCAATCTCATGAGTGAAGCTGACTGAGGAATGAATTTTTCCCACTTACGAAAGAAGAGGTATATGCTGGAAATTCCCTTAAAGTGTCTTCCAAGAGATCTTAAAGGAAGCTTGAGTACTACAGTTGTCAGTTAGAGGGCTGAGTAAATTCTTACAGGACCTGAAGCTGTTCTTATAGAAAACCTGGATAATTTTGGCCAAAAGTTTTTACATTAAACTATAATCTGTGGTGAAGTACATTCTTTTCCTTTCATGGGCTCTCTTCATTATTTGAGTGATATCACTATGAGACTTCTAACTGTCAGCTTCGAAATGCCATGGTGACTGGGGAAGATTTCTGGTGACTAGAAAAAAGAAAACTGTCACATCTATCTTGAACAAGGTGAGAAGGACCTAGGAAACTGTAGTGCTGGTCAGCATAACATCAGTCCCTGTGAAGCTTGTCGATCAAAAACCTCTTTGAATTTATTTCTAAACTTATGAAGAACAAAAGGTGATGGGGAAAAAGGAACATGGATTTAATAAGGGCAAATCATACATGGTCAACCTGATTGTTTCATGTGATGGGATGACAAGTTCTGTGGATGAAAGGGTGGCAGTGGATGTAACTTACCTTTACTTCAGCAATTCTTTTGACATTTTTCCATAAAATAAGATGAAAGATGGACTTGGCAAGATGTTGAAATTTCAGCTAAATTGTCAGGCTCAAAGTGTTATGATCAGCAATACAAAGTCCTGGTTTCAGCCAGTTACTAGTAGCGCTCCTCAGAAATCAATAACAGGGTCAACACTTAAGTATCTCTACATTACACATTACATAGATCTGTTAATTTATAAAGACATCTACAAATACAGTTATTAATATCATCCATCTCTCTCCCTAACTCTCACTACACGTGATTTGGTCTCCTCCATGATCTTGCTGAAAGTGCACTCTGTCCCGTTATCCAGGTAGGACATACAAATATATGCCCATAGGTATAGACAAATCTTTATGCATATCTGTAAATGCATAGTCAGCAATGTGCCCTTGCAGCAAAGAAGGCTAACTGCATAATGTTCTGTATTTCTATTTACGTAGCCAGATTCTCATCTCTATTCAGCACCTGCGAGATCACATCTAAAGTATTGTGCCCAGGTCTGGTCTTCCCAGTACAGGAAATACATTGACAATACATTGACATACTGGAGTAAGTCCAGTGAATGGCTAGTGAGGTGGTTTAGGGCTGGAGTACTCGACATATGAGGAGAGTTTGTTCAGCCTGGAGAAGACTAGAGGGGCTCTTACTGTTATCTTGAGGTACCTATAGGAGCAGCATAAAAAAGTTGAACCAGAGTCTTCTTGAAGATGGATAGTAACACAACAAGCAAAAGACAACTTGTTTTAGTGAAAATTCCTTCTGTATGTAAGATTAAAAAAAAAAAAAATTCACTCTGAGAATAATTGAACAGTGGGATAGGTTACCCAGAGAAGTGTTGGAATTCTCCTTGTTGAAAATTTTCAAGACTCACCTTGACAAGGCCCTGGCTAATCTAATCTAAGGCCCTCCTCTCAACAGAGCTGAAGCAGGTGCTCCCCAGAGGATCCCTTCCAAACTAGGCTCATGTCAGTCTAGATTATAACGAACATGAGAAAGTCCATTTAAACTTAAGAAAGAAAACTGTTTTCTCTGTGAGGGTGGTAAAACACTGGAAGAGATGTCCATAGAGTCTGTGGGCTCTCCATCCCTGGACATGTTCAAAACTCAACTGGATACAACCTTAAGTAACAGCTCTAGCTGGACTTAGTTCAAGCAGAGGGTTGGACTCGATGACTTCCAGAGGCCCTTCCAATACAAATAATCTTGTGATTCTAACACTCTTCACATGATGATCACTTGCTGTGGAACTGATTTTACCTCCCTGACTATCCATAAATCTTCAGGTTGAAGCCAGAGGTACTGAAATTTCTGGACTTTTACAGTGTTGCTACAGCAGATTGAGGATATGTGAATAGAAAGGTGATGTACTTCAGAGGAAGATACAACTTAACATTGTCTCTACGTTCTCCATTCCATAAAAATACTAGTGTGACTGCAGGAAATGATACAGTAATTTGTAATGATACAGATTATTAAATTACTGAGGTGAAGAAAATTGCTTTCAATCCCTATCAGTAGAATTTGCAATTAAACCTGACGTCCTACTGTTTCAACATAAATTGCCAAACAAAACAGAATTAATTGCACAAATCCTTAATAAAATATACAAATGCAAGGTCAATCTACTGCTATGTTTATTCATATTTGTAAGAATTATATATTCACTGTTGCCTAATACAAAAGATTCATCATCTTATGATGAAATAGAAAGGGGGAAAAGCTTAAAGCTGTAGCAAATAATGTAGAAATTAATAATAAAACTTTATATTGTCATAATTTTCATTTCTTCCTTTGTAGTTACAGCCGATTCTTCAGAAACTGCCTGTTTATGCTTGTATAACATACAGAAGCAAATCAAAGGCAGCAGCATTTTTACATATCTTGTCTACAAAGTAGCCCTAAACATAAAGATGTTGTTACAAAATTACACTTATACCTAATAATCTCAGCATTAAATTACTGGAGAAAAAAATTGTTTAACTAGCTTTATAGCAACGTGTCCAACTGCAGGAAGACAAGCTCAGAATTGTTTGGATTTTTTTTCTTTTTTCCCCCCATCCACAATGCTATCTTACAGCACCCTGCAGACAGTAAAGTATCTCTTGCTGTGACAAGTTATTGATCTTGTTTTCCTCTGAGAATCCTAACAAGGCAAAATGCAGCTTCCTGAAATATACAGCTGGACCAGTACTTCGCAAGGGGTACAAGTTGCAAAGAAATTTGCTCTCCAGTGTTTAGCAGAAAAAATGAAATGAAATTAGTAAAACTGTCTGCAGTTTTTTTCTGGGAAGAGTAAGGATGGTCTAAAGCATAACAAACCTATTCAGTCCACCGGTACCACCTCCTCTCCTTCACTTCTCCTGAGGGTAATCCTGACCTTTTATCCTAAATTCTGACAAAGGAGGGGGGTAAAGAAATATGATATTGGGGCATGATTTTGTTCTCTAGAGGTGAGTGCAGGACAAGGTCTCTTGTGGCTTAATAGAGAAATAGAAACTGCTGTCATCCCACTTATTCTTACTGCATTAACATGAAAAATGTGATTTGACTGTGCATGGGAAAACAAAACCACTTTGCTGGGTGTCCTGGTTTCGGCTGGGGTGGAGTTAACTTTCTTCTTAGTAGCTGGTGCAGGGCTGTGTTTTGGCTCTGATGTGAGAACAATGTTGATAGCACACTGATGATTTTAGTTGTTGCGGGGTGATGTTTATACTAAATCAAGGACTTTACAGTATCTCAGCCCTGCCAGCAAGAGGGCTGGAGGGACATGGGAGACTGGGAGGGGACACAGCCAGGACAGGTGACCTGAACCAGCTAAAGGGGTATGCCATACCATGGGACATCATGCTTGGTCTATAAACTTGTGGGGTTAGACTTGTGGGGTTAGCTGGGGGTGGGGATCATTGCTCGGGGGTTGGATGGGCATCAGTCAGCGGGTGGTGAGCAGTTGTACTGTGCATCACTTGTTTTCCTTTCTCCCTTTTCCTTTGGATTTTGTCCTTCTCCCCACCTTTCCATTATAACTCATTATTATTGTTAATGTTGTTATTTTTGTTGTTCTTACCTTTTTATTCTGTTTAGATTATTAAATTGTTCTTATCTCAACGCTTGAGTTTTACATTCCTTTCTGATTCTCTTCCCCCCCACTCTGGATGGG
Source organism: Falco peregrinus (assembly GCF_023634155.1). NCBI lineage: Eukaryota > Metazoa > Chordata > Aves > Falconiformes > Falconidae > Falco > Falco peregrinus. The sequence continues at coordinate 6,747,979 of NC_073723.1, forward strand.
GTGGGAGTGAGCAAGGAGCTGTGTGGTGCTTGGTTGCCAGCTGTGGTTAAACCACAACATTGGGACACACAGGACAGATTTTTTTGATGATCAGAAAGTGGATCTGAGGTGAGCTTGAGACTGACATGTTGACTTCATCTGCTTCCCAATTTACTGAGACAGTCATTACTTGGTTGGCAAGAGGCAGTGTCATCACTTTATGTGGAAAGTTTCTTTTATATTCTTGGAACTGTGACAAGTATAAGGACTGATTAGATGGAAATGCATGATCTACCTTTATCTCAAACAATAATCTCTGCCCTTTCTAATTCTGCATTTCAGTGGACAAAATTATGCACCTACTAAGGTTCCTTCTACTTTGAGTGCTGCTGTGGCCCGCCTTGATCCCCTTAGATGACAATCAGGTGGGAGCTCAGAGTATGGGATAGTGTTGTGTAAACCTGGTATTAAAAGTGAAAGGGAAATTTTCTTTCAGCATCAAGTTGCCTTTTTTGTTGTTATAAACCACATAATCCTTGCGGATAAATTATCTTAAGCAACATTCAAGATGTATTGACTTTTAAAACACAGAGTAGATTACACTATTCAGTCTACAAAAAAAGTCTTAAAACCTAGCACAACTGAATAATCTTTAACCATTACAGTAGCAATTGGATGTAATATCTTTGCAAGTCCAGTGCCTATGCTCAGCTAAGACTACAGGTGCTTCGCCCAACTTTTGCCAGGTTTCCATTTGTCAGACTAAAGTTCAAATGTTCTATTATTATTATTTACTATTAGTTTAGAGTTATGTATTGTCTAATCATTACAATGCACTAAAGTAGTATTTGCAGGTTATCATCAGACCTCATATGTGAGAAACGGTGCAAATATGAAGCAAAAAGGACCACAACTATCATAAATATCTAATAGTTTTCTTTTGCATCAAGATGCCAGAGTTCAATGATGCAAGCACTTGTAAAGCTGGATATATAGATGTGAAAGAAATTACTGTGAAACAAATATACTTCCCACAATCAGCTAAGCAACAGCTTCAACTTGCCTCCTGCCTAACAGTGATAAATGATTTTGGAGGCATCACCACAGTGGAGAACCTCAAGGAGGGATCTAAGGCAGGATAACATACTTCTGTTCTGCATCTGTAAGAGCCATTGGAGGTGAAAGTATTCAGGGATCTTGGGCGGAGAAAATTCCTGTTAAGGCTGGCAGCACTGGTACAGCTAAATTATGAAAGGTCTAAGGTATAGAAACAAGAAAAGTGTGACCCCAATGAAGTCAATAGTTATTCCTCTATTCACTTCATTTGGAGTCAGGATTTTACCACAATTTACATTTTTACATGATATGAAGGCACACAGGAAATGTGAAGAGAGTGAAACTGAAATAATCTGAGTAATAAGAAAAAAAGAAAATTTCTTGTAGTTAAAAATGTTGCTTTTAAGTGAACTATATCCTCTCAAGGAGAAAGTGTGAAACAGTCTTGCCAAGGTATTGAAGTTGTGAGAAGTTCAGAGGCTACAGTAGGTACAGCCTGGACATGGCATCTTGCCAGCTCGGCCTGCAAACCAGGAGACATTGTTCATATAATTGTGAAAGTGTAGTCAGGGTCATACAGTGCAGGCCTGATTTGTAGAAGTGAGCTACCTTCTTTTGAAATCCTGGGAGTTTTTTATATGAAAGAGCCAAGACATAAACCTGGGACAGCTGCATTTTTAACAAGAAAAATTTACTCTTGGGCTTGTCAGCAACCATAAAAATGTGGCTTTGCATTAAAATCCTCCCCATCCCCCCCCCATTCCCCCCCCCCCCCCCATCTTTATTAAGGACAAATTCATGGCTAAAAAATATTTTCATTTTTTATATAACTCAAATTATCCCATGTCACCATGCATGGAAACTCATTGGCACAGATCAAGCAGATGCACACTAAAATTTCTGGAGTCTGCTTTAATAATGTCCAGTTAAATTTGAAGATCTAATTAGAATTTAGTAGATTAATTAAAATTGATGCACTTTATTTACCTGCACTTTTGTTAAGGTTAGACTGTTCTAATATACTAAGTTTTGAGTATGATCTCAAAGATAACAGTACATCAGTTTTCAGTTATCCCCTCCATCATTACTGAATATTTCTCCAGGACAGAGTGTATTAACTTAATTATTTTACTGTATGAAAGCTTTTATAATCAGTCACAAAATCAGACAAACAAAACGCTTCTAGTGCAGGACTATCCGGTCATGTTTGATAGCTAGCTACAAGGCAAGGCTTCTAGGTTTGGAGCTGTTTTCAGCAGACCCTGGCTATTGTTCTCTGGTAAAACAGCACAGCATTGGTGGTTCTTAAAACTATTCAAAAAGCCAGTAACTTGTGGCATGTAGAATTGAAAATTCTTAAATAAAAACCACCCTATTTGGGGAAAGTAGAATAATGAAAACATGAATATCTTCAAGTCAGGTAGATCACTTATGCAGAAATCATTTTAGTTTGGACATATACTGAACAGAAATTCTGATTTTTTTTTATTTTCATCCCTTTAGTGACATACACATGAAAAGTGACAGAATTCTACACTGCAATGTGTCTGTTTAGGTGGTTGTAGTAAGGACTGTACTGTACACTGATTAATTAAGGAAATAATGGATTTTCTTTGGGCATCTTATGAATAGCATAGAATGTCCTGAAATGAAGAGCTGATACCTAATCACACATTTAAGGTGATCATAAAACTGACTGCCAAAGATACTAGCTAAAATTCAGATTCAATTCAGATCTTTCAGAAAGACTTTCCTCCTCCTTTCAGTTACACAGATGACTCTTCAGTCATGGTGTCCTTCTCACCATGTGAGAAATGACATTGGCAAGATTATTAGATTATTCACCACCACCCTCCACCTTTTATTGACAAACTTTGCCAAAACACCTTCCTGTTCCATAAACTTTTTCCAAGTATCCATGCATATCATCTTCTTCTGGCTCCATGTTGCACAGTATACCCTGACTGCCTAACTGTTCAGTGCTCCACTTCCCAGCAAGATTGCATCCTCTGGAAAAAATCTGGCATTCTTTATTGTAACCTGCTACAGCAAGAATATGTTGGCCAAATAGCCAAACCTGATAGGTTTTTTTTTTCAGAATCCTTGCCTTCTCTACTATGTCTTTGCTGCCCATGAAAGAACTAATTGCAGAATCTAATAAAAATCAAAATATTAAGTAAAATCAGAACTAGCAGAAATTTCTTCTTTTTGCGGTTCATCTGTCTTAGATCTTTTTTTTTTTTTCAAACAGCAGATTATTGTGGGACACCACAATGGAAGTGTCCCATCATGTAAAAGGGACTGCTGGCAGGGTCCAGTTTAAGGCAGAGCCCCAAACACCAAACAGTACCTTTCTGAGAGTTTCATTTTTGCTTGCATTTGTATCTCACCTTTCAAACTCTGTGTGTGTGTGTTGATGACTTTTGCTGATAGAATAGATAATAAATCAACAGCAGAACAGAAAATTATTAACCTCTTTAAAAAACTGGTGGTATTGCTGTTAGCGTGAAAGATCTAACTATTCTATTTTCATTTATTAGCTTGAAAATAAATATATATGTACACATACACACACACACCTGTACATATAGACTAGAACTGCATGTCCATTACCATGGAGTGTACAACGGAAAGAGCAAAAACTGGAGCTGAGTGACTGCAGACACACACACACGCACCCCCACATATACACCCACACCCACACTGCCCCTACAAAAAAAAGCAATTCATATACCATATTACTATGCATACTGGACAAAATTTATCAAGAAATGCAGACTACAGGGCTTTGTACTGTTCTGTACTGTATAGCCAAAGCTTAAATATGGGTAATGTTGCATTGATCAGACCAGCCTTTCCCAAACACATTTACATAAATGTCACCACTGTCATTCTTCTTGATGCAGTAGAGGGAGACAGAGTAATGATTTTAAAAGAGGAGGGACTGTACTTCTGCTGCTCTGCTCTGGCTCCTGTAACAGCAATGGGACATACTTTAGCCAGAACAAACATGCAGGTTATTTGTGCACCAATAAATTAAACAAGGCTGGAATACAGGTGCAAGAGATGACATGCAATCATCCAAGGAGTCAAAGTGTTAGCATAATACCCAGTATAAATTTGGCCTGGTGTAATTAAAGAGGGAAACAGTTACATGGCCAGTAGCCATACCGTACCAGGTGAGCTCTAGGCCACAGAATGATTGCAGATGTAGGCAGAGAATCTCTCTTTCCTCATGTTGCCACATATCTCTGGTTTCTTACGGCTGCTGGAGGGGGTCACAGAGCTGAAAGATGTTAGTGGATTTGTTCTGGAACTGTATGCCTGTATCTCAAGCTGGTCCTGCCCTTCTCAAAAAATAATATTAAAGAACTGGAAAATGTTCAGGAGAAGGCAACAAGAAATTTTGAATGAGCCATTATAAGGGGAATGACTGACTACTCTCTGAATCTCTAGCTTGGAATGATGACAGCAGGAGTATCGCATTACAGACATCTGTAAAATAATGAATAACCAGGAGGGGATGACTGAGAGTCATGTCCACATCTTCCTCAGAGTACAAACACTGAGCATGTACTGCAGTCAGCAAACAACAGGAGATCTTTCTTCAAACAGCTTGTAGTTAAGCTGTAAAACTCCTTGTCATAGGATGTTTACATAATTTCAAGAGGAGACTGGACAGATTCCTTAGGAAATAAATTCTGTGGGGTTAACTAAACATATCTGAACTACTTCTGGCTCAGTAAGGCTCCTCACCAGAAATAATTAGAGTTTGAAAGAGCTTTCAGAAATATTATACACCTACTCTGATTTGTACTCCTTAAGCATCCATTTCAGCCACTGCTGGAAGCAGGACTTTGGGATGGGTATACTACTGATCTGATGCAGTTCTTGTATACTCTTGTTGCAGTCAAAGGAAATAAAGTCACGGCATTGGAATGGTAGAGAAAGGTGGGCAGTTGGGCTGCCACACAAAAGCTCCCAAAATCTGCCTATGACTCAGGTGGACCATGTCAGCTAAAGAGCCAATGAGTTCAAGTAAAATTTATATTGCTGTTCAGAAGAAACGGAACATAATGAGAAGTCTGGAAAGGAGATAGATATTACAACAGTACCGAAGCAAGCCAAAAATCAATGGAGCTGTGTTTACTGCACACAGAACTGTAGCTGTGCACATGGAAATACACATACAAACCAGTGCTGATATACTTCAGCAAGGCACTTAAAATAATGACCCAATCCAGAGGCTGAATTTATCTGTTTCTCATGGTGTTTATATTGTAGAATTTCTGGTGTCTTGATGATTTACTGACCAGTATCTTGTTTTATTCATTATTACTTCTAATATCACATATTAAATAAAATGTGTATCATTATGATGCAAAAACATTATTTTTTTTATTAAAATCAACTATAAAGAAGTGCCAGTTTTCTTGCATGGAAGATGTGAAAATTATTTCCATAGTTTTCATGTAAAATTTATACAGAACCTCAATGATTTCTTTCTGCATAAAGACAATACTACAAAAGAGTTGGTAAATAGGGAATACCAAAGTACGTTTGCACTTCCCATGCATTCTTTGAGCAATCTCACTAAAAATAAATTTAAGTTTATATGAAATAAGCATTAGGATAATATTTTGACTGATAAAAGACAAGTGATTTTGTGATTTATTATAATCTTACTGTATAATCACACTCTACCACCACATTCTGAGAGACAATCATGGAAAGAAACTCATTTGCATCAGCACTTTGTGGTCACTAGTTGAGATTTGACTTATCTGGAGTGTAAAAATAAACGGCGAGTCTATTATTAAAAAAAAAAAATATTGAGCTTTTCTCACAAAATTATTGTTCATTAATAATAAAATTTCTTTTGACTGTGAATTACTGTAATGTTATGGTCTTTTGCTGTAGGCATTGTGCAACAGGACCTGTAATTTTGTACTTCAGGCAGCATTTAACTGCTGTTATGCCACAGTGTGATTCACATTTTCCTACCAGGAACAAATTCTTTCACTTTCTTCTATAATTTCTAGTTAGCTTCTCCCATTTTTTCCCTGTATACTTGTCATAATGCCAAAAATATATATTGCAACATGAAACTGTATTCTAAAGAGTAATTGTGTGACAGAATTGTGATTATCTGTACTATAAATATACAAAATCTAATTGAGGATTTTGTCTACTTGAGGGTTGTGGTTTTGTGGTTTTGTTGGGTTTTGGTGTGGTTTGTTTTTGGTTTTGGGTTTTTGTTTTTTGAGTGACTATTTTCAGAACAGTAAATTATTTTTCTTTTTAAAGATTTCAGAAGCCTAAGGAAAAGAAATAGAATAATTAAAACAGCTTCAGAGAGAAGACACATTCCTTATTCCTATAGAAATTGGTGGACAAGTACTCTGGAAATTATATTTCTAAATGTCTTTAAAATGCTCTTTTTACTTTCTAGGAAGCTGAGAAATAAATCTGAGTGAGATCAGAAGAGACTAGAACATTTATTTACCCACCCCCATGTAAGTCAAAGCTATAGTCATTAGGCTGTCACATAAAAGGTAGGTACCATTTCACTATGTCTGCCTGTTTCTGAGTATATTCAGTGCTGTGCAGAGCAGAGCTCAGTGTGGTATGTGAGTGTGTTTGTGCATATGTCTGTGAGGGTTCACACAGTTGTTATAAACACAATGAATGCAGCTACAGAAGCAGGCCCTCTGAGGACTTGGAAGTCCTGGTCTATGAATCTGAGGCATTTATTGGTAGACTGATGCTGAGGTGTTCAAGTCAGTGAAAGAGATATTTTGGGGCATGTACAGGAGCAAAACTTTTGGTACTTAGAAATATATTTGCCTTGCATTTAACTTAAAAGCATACGATCATATTTAGTCTTTTGTGTACACTTTAGAGAAAGAAGGCATGAGATTCAAATATAACTAAAACATCCAGGTGTTTAAGAGCACCAGCTTTTCTACAACTACTGGAACTCATGTCAGGACTGTGAACAAGCCAAAATAAACAGAAATTCTAACCAGTGAGAAAGAAATTAAAGGGGAAAAGTAGCTAGTAATTAAACAAATATTAAGAAATTACCCTCTAAGGTATGAAATGGGTTAATATTGATGAAACATAAATAAAATAAGGCAAGGGATAAAATGAAGTAATGCTACAAACAGCTACTTCACAAACATTCCTGTAATGAAAACACACCTACTATCAAATCACTGAATGTATGGCACATTGCTGGCAACAGGACTAAGAATGTTATGCTCAAACAGAAAGGGAAATGTTTGTCATTGTGTGGAAATCAGACATTTTTTTCAGTGCAATAATTAGGGGCACACAAAAAAACCAGATTGTAACCCCACAGAGAACATTCTTGATAAACTTCCAGATTTTGTGCTACTAAAAATCCAATACTTGAGATCAAACGTGACTTGAAAGCCATAATAGACATTCTCATTTTTTTCAATGAAATGCCACAGGATGTACAAGGGAAAAAGACTTGAAGGAATAGATGCACATAATAACTTGCTTATGAGCCTACACAATAAACAAATGTAAAAAAGAGAGAAACAAAGAATAATGATGCAAGAGCTGTTATAAACCAATAAATCAAATCAAATCAAGGCATCCTGCAAAGAAATTACACATTTTCTTAATTTTTAATTCCTAAAATCTCTGGGGCCAAACAAAAACATTTGGAACCAAGGAAGACAGTAGTTTGAAAAGAGCAAACATTTTAATGGATCTAGGGAGTCTGAAAAATGTATTTAAGAATATAATGTTATGGCAGTACAATAAAGACAGATCAGAGGTCAATTTTGTTGGTAAAATATGAACAAGAAAGCAGAAAAAAAAATGAACAAAAAAAAGGTCAGATGTTATTATATTTGAATGAAGTACCTGATGCAGAACGGTGAAAAACAGGTGATAATTCACAATGCATCTGGTCAATTCTAGACAACAGTTTGAAAATGATTTATTCACACAGAGGTGTCCATTAGCCACCAACAGCTGATAATCACACTTTTGTGTTTTGTTTTGTTTTGTTTTTCCAATAACTTTACTAAGTAACATATTGACTGGCAATGTATCACATTAAACCCAAACAATATGTACTAGACACAAATTTTGCAGTGAGTTTCTTGTGAAGGCAAGACATATCTGAAAAACTGTGAAGGTTTTAAAAGGATTGATTTTTGAGTATAATGAGCAGTCTGTGCTACCAGCAATTCAACAAACAGAGGAGCTGAGAAACAGATGCACAAGTAGCCAGACACCAACCAAGCCAAAAGAAGAGTCAGCACTTCCTTTGATTTTTTTTATTTTTTTTTTGCTGTTGAAACACACACACTATCGTGAGACTTCATTTGTGTAATTAATGAATGGATGGTACTAAGCAAAAGCACCTGCAAAAGGTCCTTTTTTTAATGTCCGTCCTTATAAATCTAGTTGGCTGGACAACAGAAGGCAGAAATACAAGAAAATCTGTTAGAATGAAGCAATGTTGGAATAGCTCATGGCACCATGGCACTGTAACTGAAAAAGAGAGGTCACAGGTGTTACAGCATGGAATGGACAGCTTGGAACAAGCAATTTCACATACTTGAGGCCTTCTAATAGTTAGACAACCACAGCTACTAATGGAAAGATGACCTGGGGTAATGAAACAACGACTGAGATGTGAACCTGCAGAGCCTTTTGCACCACCAGAGAATGGAGGGAAATCAGAGGAAGAAAGACAAGCACCATCAGCAACAGTATAGAAAGTGTGCTTTGGGGAAGAAGAGTAAATTAAACCCAGAGAACAGGACTACAATACAATCTAATGCTGTTATTAACTGAAAATAATTAGTAACAGCATCTAGAAACATAATGAGTTTAAAAGGGAGAACAGCATTCTCAAAAATACTCTGGTTCTAACAACAGCATAAGAAATTAGTTTAAGATAATGTATCTTGGTCACTCTCTCCTTTTTGTGTTGATCTGCTGAAACAGAATATGGGTTTTCTATTGCTCTGAGCAGCTTAACCTCTTTCCTACTACCAGCAGAGAGAGAGACAGAGGGAGATAGAGTGAGAAAACCTCTCATATCAGATAAAGAATTGGAAGAACTAAGCACAACTAAAACATTTACATTGCAGAGCCTAATTTGGTAAAAATCAATGGAAAGTTGAAATAGCAATTTCCACTAGCTAAACACCTAAGCCTTAATACATCCATCACAGTTTAGAGCAAAAAGCAACTTAAGTGTAGGAAAAAACTTTTTCAGCTTGAATATCTAGTGCTACAGAAATATTTTGAATAGATACATTCTGTACTAAACAATGGATACAAGCTGAAATAACTGTCATCACAGAAACAGGGTGTCCCGTCCCACTCAGTGGGAGTGAAAGGCTGGTTTTGATTATCCGCGGGAATAATTATGGTTATTCAGAGACTTTGTGTAGAACAGTGAATTTACTCATCAATTCACTTCTTGCAATTGGTATGTGCCAAAGAGATTTGTAAATTTGGTTTCTTAAACATATGGTGCAAGGAAACAGTTAAACTGAATTCTCAAACTTCAGGCATAGGGATCCGTAAACTTCAACTGTATGAGAAAATCGGGAAAGAAGGAAAAAAGGGAAGAAGAAGAGAGAAAGTATTCACCACCCTCCATCCCCGCACTCTCTCGATCTGCAGCTGCCGCAGCTGGCAGCTTCCCTCAGGCCACGGACGCCCACGGCACCTCCTGAGGCGCCTTGTCACATCCTGGGCCTGGGCCCGGTTCCTCCCCTGAGGCGGCCGCTGGGTGTAAGCACACATGCGCATTAGGTGTTGTGGAAAGTTCTCCAAATGAGGCAGGGGGTGGTGTGGGGGTCTGGGGTGTCTCCAGACCCCTGCCAGAATCAGCTTTGATTGACCTTGACTTCAGCACACAGGCGCTTTGCCTCTGAGCCTGCGTGACTCCTGGGCCGGGTTGTGCACATGGACAGCAAAAAGTGCCCCCAGGCCTACCAGGAGCTGTAGCTCTCTGTACCTTCCCTTGAGCAAGGCGGATGGTCAAGGCATCCTGAGGGTGTTAACAGTCCTTCACAAATGTTAATAATACCTCCCACTGGGGAACACATGTTTTCCAATATTTTACAGTTAATGGTCAATTATTCAGGCCTGTCATTTGACAGAGTTGCTAACCCTGAGTTCAACATTAAAACAGCAAAATGTTTCTTTTACTTATGTTTTGCTTCAATAATAAAGCAAGCAGTCTAAGAAATATTGTCATGTCAATTACACAGATTAGGTGTAACAGGTTTTAATACTACATACAAAATAAATGCTTTGGAGACAGAAAAATGTGTTCATGTGTATATATGCTTATATTGAGGATTTTAGTCACAGAGGTGCTTGATTAGATAAATCAGTTAATAGTAATAAATCAATAAATCAGTCTAATGAATTTAGAACATCTGTATTATTTTAATAACTAAATGATTTAATTTATATTGTTGTAATATTTAATAACTAAGGCCTTCACAAGTAAAAGGTTTGCAGCCTTCCAGCAGCAGTTAGACACAGGACAAGTTTGTGGTGCAGAAGCAGTTGGCTGCTCCCCTCCTGACAGCCTGGAGGCTCAGTGGGTGCACCTCTGGGCAGCTACAGCCGCTGAGGTATTAAGGGCATTAACAAGGTCAGTAGGTGTATAACAAACAGTCCTTATGAAGAAAAAAAAAATAATTACAAAAAAGTAACAACAGGCAAGCTCCAGACAATAATTAATCCAGTAGCCGTCTGTTTACCCACGCTGTTTCTCAGCTGTCACATTGTGTGAACTGATTCAGTAATTGTGTACACAAATGAACAATCAGATGTTAGGACATGGAGGATTTGACCCTGCTTCACTTTGAAGCAATGGAATAATGCCCACTGACATGACTAGGGCAGCATCACATGATTATACATGTTTTATTATTATTTAATTATACATGTTATACATGTTTTGACAGTTTATTGACTGTTTCACATGGGGCAGAATATAAGTAATCCATGATGACCACCTGAGGTGACCTATTCTCTGCTCAGTGCTTGTCAGACCACACATGGAGTACTGAGTCCAGTTTTGGTTACCCCAGTTCAAGAAAGATGCAGAGGGACAGGACAGGGTCCAAAGGAGAACCACAAAGATGATCAAAGGACTGAAGAACCTGCCCTGTGAGGAATACCTGTCAGGTCTTTTCTCCCTGACAAAGAGAAGGCTCAGGGGAAAACTCATCACAGTATTCCAGTACTTTAAAGGGCAGCTACAAAGAGGATGGAGGCTTGCGCTTCACAAGGAGCTATATGGAGAACACGGGAGGCAACAGGTACAAGTTGTACCAGGAGAGGTTTCACCTCAGCGTAAGAAAGAAATTTTTTACTGTTAGTAAAATAATTCACTGGAACAACCTCCTTAAGGATGTGGTAGAGACCCCATCACTGGAAGTTTCCAAGATGCGATTGGACAAGGTGATAGATAATGTCATCTAGGCTCCCTTTCCCAGGACCAGATGATCTTTTGAGGTCCCTTCCAACCTGACCTGTTTGATGATTCTGTGATCACCTCTCCTTCAGGCTGAAGAAGCCCTGGTTCCTCAGCCTTTCCTTACAGGGCAAGGGATCTAGACCCTAGCCAGCTTGGAGGCCTTCTACTGAACTTGTTCCAGCACTTGTTCACTATCTTTCCTGTACTGGGGGGCCTAACAATTGGACAAAGTATCCAGATGGGATCTCACAAATGCTGAGCAGAGGGATATAATCCCTCCCCTCAGTGTGCCCCTGTGAATGCTGCTCAGGGTGCTGTTGGCCATCACTGCAGCCAGGGCACACTGATGGATCATGCTCTCAGCTTGTGTCTGCCAAGGCCTGAAGTCCTTCCCACAGAGCCCCTCCCAGCCAGCCAGGCCCCAGCCTGTGCCCTGCATCCGTACTTCCAGCCCAAAGGCAGCGCTTGGTGTATGTCCTTGTTGAACTGCACGTCCTGTTGGCCTGTTCCTCCAGCCTGTGTAGGTCCCTCTGAATGACAGTCCTGCCCTCAAGTATGCACTTGTTCCAAATGGATGTCATCTGCAAATGTGACAACAGTGCCAGCTCACTGACAAAGGTGCTAAGCAGGAAAGGTCCACTACAGATTCCTGTGGTACTCCACTTCTTGCTAATCTTTAGGTAGAGTAAAACCCAATGACAACCCTTTGAGCCTGCCCATCTGAACAGCTATTTATGTGTGCTGTAGACCACCACTCAGATTATAACATCCTGATTTTCATACAGGTATATATTAGGAGAGCACATCAAAATTCTTGCTAAAGTTGAGATGAACAACATCCACTTTTATGTCATTTTGATAACTCACAAATATAGGGTTACTGTGTGCATTGGCTGCATGCATGAAGGAGGAACTAAAGGAAGGGACTTCAAGGACTGACAAAGGAAACATCTTGCTACAGAGACAATTGTCTCATTGGAAGGTTGCCACAACACATAAAGTCAGCAGAATCCACAGTAACTAGGATGTAAAAGATGACAGTGGGAGATTGTTATGACTGACTCAATTCAGGACTAAAGGAATCACCGCCTCACCTCCCTTTGGCATGTGTAGTAAGTTAAAAATACACTGTAACTTTAAATTTAATTGAGAGATACATAGATCGATAGAAAACTACCCATAGTACCTTTCAGGTAGAATCTGGAAAATACATATGTATAACTAGACTGTACAAATATTATTGTTGTTCTTGAGTTTTGAGCTAGCTTTGTGCTAGTTCCCAACTTTGCACAAACTTGTAATAAAAGAAATACCTTGACTCTGTGTGTATTGGTTTGCATACCAGGTAAAGATCCCACTTTTTGGACAACAATTTCACTTTACCCTCCAATGTTCTGCATTCAATTTATTTTTTTAAAAATGCTGCTAATACACTTAGTGGGTGGTTGTGGTTTCATCTTCAAGAGAGGTCCTGAGAGTACAGGGAGTTTTAAACTATTCTAACTTATTCTCTTCCAGTAAATTTCAGGTCCTGATATTATCTTTAAAACCTGTTTTGGCTTGTCTAATCCTGTTGTCAAGATCACAGTTATTTATCATCTGTTGTCTCTCTCTCACATATATTATTAGAAAATATATGCAACTATATGTTCTTTATAACAATAATATACAAACTGTTTAAAGGTTTTTAAGTACAATTACCTGGTACCACTACACTTGCCCATATTTTTTCAGGCACCTGAACTACTTCCCATAATGACGTCACTAATTTGTCTGTGGTATCTTACCAAGCAATGGAAAACATTTCTAACTTTTGTCAGTCATCAATATCAACGGACTTTCTAAAACCCCCTCTTTTTCTCTAAGAAAGGTTGAAATCGTACTTTGTCTATTTAATCATTGCAGGCACTACTTTTTTTCTGCTAAAATTTCTGCAGTAACATCCATCATTCCTCACTGCTTCCACATTGCTTTTTAATTTATTCTTAGAATAAGATTTCTTCATCTACATTTTTCAGTTGAATTTTCTCAAGAATGCCTTGTGGATCCCAACTCTGCAAGCCTGCAGTGTGACAAAGCTATATGCTTGAGCCAGAGTTGGTGAACAGATGGGCAGAGAAGAGCTCATTTCTCCACCCTCTCACATGATCTCCAGAGATATTCTCACTCTGGCTTCCTTCTGCTGTTTCTCCTTCTCTGAGGATGGAAGTGTCACTCAGAGAGATACCACATACAATTGCTGTGAAGACACAGTGAGTCCCAAAAGAGTCTGAGCTCAGAAGACAAAGAGACCAGGAAGCAGGCTGCTACCTATAAGCCTCCATATGAGAACAGATCCCAACTCAAAGTGGAGGAGTTAGCTTAATTTAGACTCCATTATTTTTGACAGAGACTGGATCTATGCTGCAGTAGATGTGATCTCAACATGTATAAATTCACCTGAGCAATCTTTAGTTGAGATAATTTATTTGGTCAACTGTACATTGAAAATAGGACATAATGGACTTAATCTCCCAAGTCTAGGAATCTAGGCAGGTTTCTGCAGCACAGGCTGAAATCTCATTGCCAAAAAAAAAAGTTTACCTGTTTATTAAGCAAACAGATCAAAGCTCTATTTGTCTTTTCTGTGCTACAAGCTTATCTCTAACCATGGTGTACTCTCCGTTAACTGATTTTGTTTTAATGCCACATAGAGGTATCGATTAGAATGTTTGACAGAGTGATTTTCCTGTTAACCTGTTCACATCCAGAAATTGCCCAGGTGGAACATATGCAAAGTGTGAGTGTGAAAGCGTGATTTACTTGTGCATTGCAATTACACATCCATTATCTCTGTATATTTCTATGTCATATTCTATCTGTTAATATCTCTGCAGTTTACCCTAGTGTAAATCTACCCACCAATCTAAAATCTCTACCATTGGAGACATAGATAAATAAGGGTTTTTTCCCACTCTTTTAAGCAGAGAACTGCAACGTTTATACCCTTGGGACATATGTAAGACAAGGAGAGATGGTAATTTTTGTATAATTATGGAGGTGTTATTCTGGAGTGTCCCACTATAAGAAGCTTTTAATCTTGACTACCTAAAAGAAAACAAACAGTACTACTCTAGAAGGTCTATGCAGAATTAAGCAGATCTGTGTCTTTTCCAGTTTCTGTGTGCCTCCTCTTGCTACTGCCATTGTTCTTAGACTGTGTGTCAATGGCAGCCGTTAAATTCATTTGAAACAACACATCTCCCAGTCCTGTTGAAGTAACTGCTGAAAATTTAATCTACTTCAGCAGATCAATCAAATGCAGCATTGGTGTTGATGCCAGTACCTGCTTGAAATCCTTGAACTGTCGTTAAGGCCCTGCCTTCCTTCCCATTGTCTGGTTTAGGAGTTTTTTTCTCATCTGAGTTGATCAAACTGCATAGTTGGCTTGGAAATTCAACTAACTACCATAATTAATTATTACCATTATTAGCACAATGTGACTTTCAGTCATGCTGTTAAAATTTACCTCTTCATGGTGCAGCCAGTCCTTAGGTGGGCTTTATAGTTTTGCAAGGGCTTTTTGCTTTTTGGGTTATGAATTAATTTTGAGTTTGACTCCAATCAATGAATGCTAAGGAGCCTACTTATCATAAACTATGCTTTGTGAAAGACTGTTAGAACTAAGAAATTCTTAAACTCAGGGCTTTTTACCTCTTTAAAAAAACAAATCATAGAAAGACTATTGACTGATGGGAAGCCACTTAGCAAAAAGTAAAGATGATTTGAATGGAGTAGCTTTGAAATAGTGGCAAAAACTCAGCAAATTCCTATGGCATGCAACCAGTTTCACCAGAGAATTTAAAGATGTTTCATTTGTTCCACATAAGTTTGCTTCAGTGCTCCCAGTTCATAAATAATAATGTAGGTGCTCTGAAAAGCAACCATTCCTGTTTGTTCATTTCCTTTCTCCCACAAAAATAAAAATCCCCAAAATACCAACTCAAATTAGGCTGGAAATCAGAAAAAAAGACTCCACCAAAACTCCACCCCACAACAGAAAAAAAAAAAAATTACAAAACACACAGTGGAATCTGGAAGGCTTGGAATCAGAAGAAATTATAATCTCCTTTTGAAAGCATATCACTGAGGATATACACGGTAGCTGTAAAGAATATATGTAAAGAATAATATGTGATTTTTGAAACCATTTTTTTCTTACATTGCAAATGTAGTGGTTCTATTTGATGTCATTCACTGTTTGAAATGAAGTATGTAAGACAGCACTGTACATGGGATTTTTTCAAAGAACTTAAAGAGGTAAATGTCTATTTGAAATAAATGGTATTTTGCGGCGAATGAAGAGACGTTACGTAGCTTGATGCAAGCAAGATGTCGATTTATTGTACACAATCACGAGTTTATATGTTTTCAGAAGCTGCGCGCTTTAAACAGATTGGTTCTTTAAGCTAAGCATTACATACTAGGCAATCCCTGATTGGTGGTTAACTACAATGGGGAAAGAGCAGGACGAGCATCCAGCGAGAAGAGATTGGTCAAGATCCGGGGATAAAAGATGCTGCTTTTAGGACTCAGGTGTGCGTCCATGTGGTGGAACTAATTGAGTTCTCTGCGCACCCAGCACTGGTTTTGCTTATTGTTTCTCAACATAAATTGATTGAACCCAAAATAAATTTGTTTTAATTGTTATCATTTATAACAACCTGAAAATATACAAAAGGAAAAATTAAACCAAATATTGGTGTTTGTGTGATAGATCTCAAGTTGGCCTCAGCTTTGGCTCTTGTGCATTTAGATATTCTGGTCTGAATGCTTTCCACAATGGAGCGTAACAAAAATCAGGCTTCATATTTTCTTACATAGATAAAATTCAAAATGGCTAGGTTAAACAAGTAAAAATAGAATGGACTTACACACAAGTCTCCCCTGACTACTGTGTTCTTGCAAGTAAATCCTGGCTACTGTGTTTAGCCTTGCTATTTGGAGCAAAACTTTCACAGTTCCCCCTGCTTTCAAGGAAACGTGCCTTGAGTGCTGAGATGTGCCACTGTTCCCTGCTCCTCTCAGTAATCCCCCTCTTCTACCTGATACCCTGCTTCTTTTTGTTTCTCTCAGTGCTGCCTTCTTTCTGCTACATCCTGCAATGTCTAAAAGCTTTCTTCCTTCTGCATTTGCTCAGTTGTTCCCAAACAAAGCAAAAATAATTCCCTCTCCAGAGAGTTCCCCATGAGCCACAATTGTACTGCAAGGAACAGCATGCAACTGAGAACAAACAAATCAACCTTACAGAATTTCACACTCCTATACATCTGACCAGAGGCCCATGTTTCCCCAGCTTCAATGTCACCATTTACACAAGAAGCATATCACAAACATACCCTTGCTTCAACAAGGACAAGAGTCTTTCAGATCGAATTACTGAAACTCTGCCCATCCACTCTCACTGCCTATAAGCTTTTCCTTACACCATCCTTCCTTCTATGTTATTCATGCCACATCTGATTCAGTTCTTCAGTTTGAAGAACTGAATGTGGCTTAAGTAGTTACAGTCCTAAAGAATTGTCAGTTATGTTACTAGAGAAGTCTTCCTTAGATATCACACAGATGATATGGAGAAATAGTGTGAAATGGGGGCAATGGACATCGATTATGATTGTATATGTCTGCTCAAGGAATGCGGGTATGGTGACTAGTCATGGGTGCGGTGTCTGGTCACATAGGCACACAGCCTTGAGGAGACGCCTACAGTTTTGAGGAGATGCCTGCCCTTCTTCCTCTAACAAAGGGGCTATTTTAAAAAAGAATGAGAAAAGGATGAGAGATATTCCAATGCTGTCTAGAGGGAGGGAGTGCTAAGTCTCCTTGCTGAAGAAGATCGGATGGTCACAAGAACATGAATCACCTACAAACCTGCAAGACCACCAGATTCCAGGCAAGGGACTGATAAGCTAATTAACATATGAAGCGAGAGTAAGCGGGTTTAGGTAACGAATATGTATAGGCGTTAATTGAATATTCATTTGTTTTATTGTATAAATGTGAGATGGTTCGTCACTTCTGGCATGCACGCTTGTGGAGGAGCGATCCCCCGTGCATCTGCGCGCAGTAAACATACCTACTTTATAACTTTCGAGTTATAGAGTCTAATTCCGCACGTCACAGAGAATCTGACAGTTATTTTCCAGGTCTCTTAATTCAAATTAATTTATTACATCTCAAGAAGAAACTTATCAGTTTTCTTGAAAATTCAACTTTTGCCTCAATCATATACTGAAAACTTGCTTGTGGTGTGTATGTAATAAAAACTAAACAAAGTAAACAAGGTGCCAAACAGATTGACAATTGTGACATCACAACTATTGTGAGCTATAAAGTCAGGCTATAGCATCTTTCATAAAGTCAAGCATATGAGATCAGATCCTTGTCTGTTTCATCATATTATAATTTTACTAAGATTTAGGCAGAAATTTATCGTTCATTTCAGTGAAGTATATTGCTTAAAAAATATTTAGGCAAAACTCCTACAGGTCATAGAATCATAGAATAGTTTGGGTTGGAAGAGACCTTTACAAGTCATCTAGCCTAACTCCCCCTGCAATGAGCAGGGACATCTTCAGCTAGATCAGGTGGTTCAGAACCCTATCCAACCTGATCTCTATGCCCATTGAAGTTTTGGTTCAGTTAAGATTTACTAAAAGGAGTGAATTGTGCATTTTATATCATTCAGTCCAAACAATCTCCAGCATAAGGTGCTAGGCAAACTAAGATTATCAATCCATGGAACAAGTTACCTTGAAATCAAGAGGTTTTCAACTGATTCTTACTAAAAATTTTCCTTGACTTTATTGGTTTTCCTTTATGTTTTGCTACCTTCTTTTTTTCTGTTTGAATTTTATGTGATGTCATTGATCCTTATAAATACTGAACTGTAGTGAAAGAGGTTTTACTTTAATCCAAAAAAATTTCACAGAATTTAGAATCAGCCTTTGCTATGCATTTGGAAGGTGTTACTTGCATTTAAAAGACAACTTAAGAGGGCTTAGGTGTGGATTTTCATATAAAATAAAAATAATTGTCTTTGTATGAATTATACCAGGAGGAAGCAGTGACCTTAAAGTTAATAATGTTATAAATACCTGACCCACTAAAGGTAGGTTTGGAAATCTTTTATTTTGAGGCAAAGTCAAAGAGCAAAAAACGCAGCGCTGGGCACGTGACTCTAGTCAGAGGCGTGCCAAACAAGTTCATATATGATCTACTTATACCATTAAGGTTGCATCAGCCATATACATATTCATTATTTTATCACAACTATTTACAATGTTCCTTGAAATAATTTAAATAACTCCACCCCCCCTGCGCTTGCGCTTTTCAGTCCTTGGGGTCCTCTGGTGGTTGTGCAGGGATGAAGTCAGATGTCTTCCTCGCAGCAAACTTTTGACCTGAGGAGGGCAGCTTGTTGTCTGTCTAGCACAGCACTTAGTGAAAAAGGCAATATCTGTTCGTTTCTCACAACAACAAAAAAAGGCTTCATCTCAATCATTGTTTTTAAAAGAAATCCTTAGGTACAATTGCTAAATTGTCACCATCATTTCTTACAAGGAAAAAAAAAGCCTCTTACCAAGCAAGATATTACTTTGGAAGTACAGTGGGAGAGTAAGGTCTGTTTACACAGGGTAGGTAGGCATGTTGTGAGGAACCCAGCTACAGTTAAATGTGGGAAGGTTTTATTTCAGGTAGCCCACAGGAAGCAATAATGCTCTTTTCTTAGGGAAGAGTGGGAGGACTGTGACAGAGAGAATCAGAGAGAAAGTGAACTTTTATTACTGAGGATATGGCTAAAGTATGTATTGTGTTCTTTAAGCTATAAGGCAAGCCAAAGATTTTATTTATACTGTGCTGGCTTTTCTTTGCTGCCTTTCCAAGTCCGTATTCTAATTTGTGGTATGTGTGACATGAGCTACCCCATTTTTAAGTGGGTAGTATTAATGTGCTGTAAATCTTTGCTCTAGCCTATCTAAGGATGGTCTGAGACACTTCAAATGGAATGTGGCTGTGGCTAGGTGTGTTGCAACAGGAACAATAGGAAGAATGTCAGGAAAAAAGAGAGACAAAGAACTTTTACCATGGCACCTGAGTGTGGACTGATTACATCTCAGCTAATGCAAATATTCTCCAGGAATATTTCATTGTTCAAAAAAATAAAAAGAAACAGATTAAAGTTAAATGGAAAATTTCACAAAATTATTTTCACAGAATAAAACCATCTCAGTATAAAAAAAAAACCCAACAAATAAAACATTTTTAATGTTGATAAATTTCATAGCTATATATTAAAGACAAATCATTATTCAAAATTTCACTTTAGTGAATTGTTATATATAAAAGTGTAATGGTTTAACACTCTAAATCTAAGTAACCCATTTTATTTTTTCTTGAAGACTAACTGTCAGGTGCTAACAACAGAGAAAGGCAGGATTTGATTTCTCTGAACATTCCGAAGAGGCTTAATTTTGAATAATACATAAAAGACTACTTTGTGGATCCTTTCAGTAAAGTAAAACAGTGAATATGCTCACACATCTAAATGGGCTACGTGAGGTATATACGCATGACATTTTTTTCTGTTAGATGTAGAGGAAGATAATATTAGATGAAATGGTATCAGGCTAGAAGTGCTGATACTAAGTATGAAGTGCAAATGTAAACACATGAAAAAGTATCACACGGCTAACTCGGTGTGAACTCTCCGAATCATTGGCACAACAGTGAAATAATGAAAACAATTGCTTGAGATACACAACAGCATCCATCACCACTGTATCTCAATACCATTTCTTTGTTACAGTCCACACATAAAACCCCATGACATGCTGAAATATGAATACTTCCCCTTCTGGGTAGCTGAGCTCAGGTGAGCTACAGCACTTCACACAGGCTGAACTAGTAAGAAAAACAATTACACTTGAAACCCATAGTCCATGCATGGTACAATGCACATTTTTGTAGCCTGCTATCTTGATTTGTTAGTCTTTATAAAGAGTTGTTGCTGATTTCCAGTTTAATACTGTCCTTGTACAGTGATTTTTTTCTAGTACATTAATTTTAGAGCATTTCTCCTATATTCAGTTTCTGTATTACAAATCTAAAGTCTTTTAAAGAACACTTCTATGCCATGATGTTTGGGATTTTTTTTAAATCCTATACAAATAAGGAATCCAGTTGTTCACCTACAATTTTTTTTCTCATGAAATAGCTAGGTCAGTTGTAAATCTTTCTTATATTTTCTAAGCTGTTGATAAAGTAACATTGACTAGCTTGATCAGTGTCTATTTTATTTTCTGTCTAAATTGGAAACTCTTTGCTGAAATTAAACACCTCTTATGGTTTTATAGGGCGAATCTACTACCTTTACAGAGAAACAACTCACACTTTGAGATCAATGGGACTATTCGTGTGAGTAATTGCATCCCAGCTGGGAGTAAAGCTGCAGCATTTATTTCTTACACTGTATTAGAAGTCATAAATAGAGCTTTTACTCTCACCAAAATTTGTTTCATTGGAGAAGTCAAAGGCTGCAGTGTAAACAGGAATTAGGCATTTCATTGCTAAGAAATCAGAACTATTCTCAGAGCAGAGATAGGCCGTATAATAAAACATAATTCCATATAATAAAACAGAAGAACATGTTTCCTTTATGTACTGTGCCTTCTTCTACTGGTGACCTCTGAAACAAAATCAAAGGGATACTTTTTACTCTTGTACTATTCTGTAACGTTGATTTGTTAAAGTTTATTCTGTTCATTAAAATCAGTATATAGGTTTCTTCCTGTATACGTTGTAAAACTTCAAAATGTGAAGTTTGATGAATAGCAGTCTAATACTAGCAATGTTTTGAATGGAAAATTGTCTAGGGAAATGCAGAATTAAAGACAGCCAGAGTTAAAGGAGTACTTTTCCTAAAGTTTTCTGCAGGGATGATAATGTTATGCAAGACAACTGCTGTTAAAAATAGAAGATACTTTCCTAGAGTGTAATATAATAACAATTTCCAGCTGCATTAAGCATATATCAATGCTTTCTTTGGCAGTTATACAACTTAATCATAATTGTATGATTAAAATATTATATGCAATAATAATTTCTGATGGGAGCCATCTGTACAGAAAGGCTAGGAGGATGTTAAGAAGTAAAATAAGCCTAACCTGTTGGGGGGAACAGGACGATTTATCTTCACTTGTGTACTCTAATAGACTGTGAGTTGAGAAACTTGAGAAATTATAAAGTCCTTTTTTATAAATACACAGGGAAATAACCATCAAGAGGTTACAGGAAAATAAGAGTTTGAGTAAATAGGATGGTGGGAGGAAACCGAGTAATTTTCGTCTAAGACAGTGAGTATGCACTCCAGAGTGCTTGGAGTCTGCCTGGACATCCAGAATGTGACAGACCAGTCCTAGAATGAGATCTCTGCTATAAGCCATACAAGGTGAAATTAGGCTGGAAATCAGAAGTTTCAGAACAGCCTTTCTAGAAGTGCAATAAGGTCAGGAAACCTAACCAGTTTTAAGATAACACTTAGTCTCTGTGAAAAGGGATTATATCCCTTTTTATAAAGAGGATACACAATGTATGCAGACCTAAGACTTTGTCCAGATAAAGTCTTTACAATCAAAATGCACTGAACAGGTATTATTAGTCTAGCTACAACACTACTAATATGATCTAAATTAATAAGGAAAGAAATAATTAATAATACAGTTAAAACTCCGATACATGGAAACCCTTTCTAGTCTCTGCCAATTTTCCTTGGAGGTGTGCTCATCCTTTCAGGTAGCTGTATGGGTTGTCCAGGTCCTGAGCTCTTGTCCAGCAGTAGCTCCGCGCTGGTGCTGGGGACCCCTTCCTATTGGGCTCTGCTTCTGGTTTTATTTACACATTATCTAAATGCTTTCTGCTTCCTTCTCCTTAGTTGCTAGCTTACGGTTTGAAAGCAGGACACTAGCTCTCCTAGACTCAACATAAAGGATTAGTGCTTGTTGTACAACAGCTACTGAAGTTGGTCGGTCCTTAAAGATATATACAGCAGTCACAAAGTTAAATAAAAACAAGTTAGTCAATAATGAGTTGGTCATTAGACAATTGTTACCACAGATATAACAAGTTAAAACTTGTGAAGGCCAAGACAGGGCAAGACAAATCCTGAGACTCTCTAGCATTGGGTCAATCCAAATGTTGTGGCCTTTTACTGCTACTGGCAAAACCATACCCTGTGCAATAGTAGGGATCTGAATAACCTGCATGAAAGAGATGGATCAATCTTAATTCTTACAGAGGCAGACACATTCAATTTACTAGCATAAATTAAATATTTATGAGACATAGACTAGAAATAATATGCCAAATACCTTCGATTTTCTAGGGTCAGCTTTGATAAAAATATGACACAACTTAGCCACTGCAAAGTCCCATCACAGTAATAATAAGCCAAATTTTAGTTTGCAGGTTATAGCAGGTAAGACTGTCCACCGTCATAAATAAGGAAAATGATAAAAAATAAACAAATAATAATAATAATAAAAAAGCTAAAACAGCCTAGACAAAGTTAAGAACACACTAAGCAGGCTAATACACAAGGTTCTGATCTCTTTGAAGGGATGTGCTGTCTGTGTACCATAAGAATTTCTACACAGTTCTATCAAAGGTCCATCTAATGACAACCTCTCTTCAACGGTAGTCAACACTTCATGTTTTCTATAAACACCTCACTGTTTCTTTCTCAGTGTGTATAGACTCACTCTATATTTTACAAATACCAGTCTTTCCTGCCAGAAGAAAGCAGAGGACAATTCTGTATATCACCTCTAACAAAAAAATTAAAGCCTTAGAAAATAGTGGTTGATAGACATTTGTCTAGATTCTGCCCCTTAGTTAAAGGACAGTCATATGTGGTGCCTAAGAGCATATTAAAAAATGGTGCTAAAGAAATACAGAAATCACAATATATTCCATTTTCAGATAAAGCCACACCTCAGAACAACACATGTAGCACAGCCAACAGCTGAGAAGCATTTCAAAGCAAGCTTCTAAACCTGATCATGTTAAAATTGGATGGTCAGTTTTAGTTGATTCTGCAGTTCATTGCCATTTGGGTAAGAAAATTTTCTCTTATTTTGGAAGTGAGTAGATTAAAAAGTATGAAGCAAAAAATAGAAATATTGTGTGAAGAGGCAATAATTTTCAGATAGGTTTTTTGCTATCCTCTTATCTATTCTGACACATTCTATGCCAACATAGAAGAAAAGTGGATCAGTTGTCTTCGATACAGATGCTTCAGAATAATTTCAGCATTAAATAGTTATTCATGGAATATTGCTGTTAATGTGTGTAGGAGTTGTTTTTTTTTTTTTTTTTTTTTTTTACTTTGCAGGACATTATGATCAACGAATGTAAAATTTACAAACTATGTAATCAGCCCTGGGATTAATAGTTCCAAGAAAAGCAGTCCTTGAAAACATATTGTACCATAGTGCTAGGTAAATGATCAATTAAAGAACACCAGTGACTGAGCCAACAAGGCAAATTTGTTAAGTTTTTCAGGTGCTGATGGAAAAAATCTTTAAAGTTTTTCAAATGCTGAAAAGTGTGTTGATTAAGAATAATAAAAAAAAAATCTTATTTCTGTGAGGAGAAAATAATATACAACCTAGAAGATTTTCTTGTTCATCTACAAAATATCAAAATAATGAAGAACAAATGTGGTCTATTAAAATACTTGAAAAAAATCTGTCTGTCAATCTTATTTGATAAAATCATAGTGGGAAACAGGCTCTTCAAAGTCACTGTTTAAGAAGTCAGTGGCTAAGTGAGAAATGTCTGAAGATTTTGAGACAAATTTCTGAAAAGGCAGATAAAAATGTCACGCCTGTGTAAGAAAAAGCAAAATAAGAACTTGCTGGACATACACTTAATTAATAAATTAATTTGAATGAATATCCAAAAATTTTGATGTCATCTAGCATTTTTGTAAACGAGTAGTTTATTAAACATCTTTTCTTTCTCTGTTTCTCTTCTCTATCACTTTTTTCTGCCCTGCAGAATACCTTGAGTCTGGGTAGAAGTCCAGTGGCATCAAAGCTTTTATTCTGTTGTGAAGTAACATGGGCAATACAGAGAAAAGGAACAATAAACAAGAGTTAAGGATTTATTACAAAGTACTTCCACAGGCATTATTCAAGAACCTAAAAAGAACCCCCCAAAAAAGACAAAAAAATTAAAAAAAGTAGAAAAAACAAACCCAAAAGCAAAACACAAGCCACCCCCAAAATCTAAAATAAACCCCGGAATTTTCCAGGAGTTGTTTCCAAGAGCTGGTTTTCCTCCCAATTTTCCATTTCATTTATAGTTATGACTTTTCTTTTAAATAGTCAGCAACTGTGATATGTAGAGCCCTCCGGTGGAAGGGGCAATTTTTTTACTTTGGCAGCAAATCAATCTGTTCAGAAAGATAAGCTATGAGGCTGCAAATGAAAGGGGAAAATCACAGGGAGGAGTCTGCAGCTCAAAGGGAGATAGTTGAGCAGGTAATCAAGGTGCAGAGAGGAAGGCCTCGGGAAAGACAAGACAACTATCCTCAGGAGCAAAGGGGAATTGGCAGAATTCCATGCAAAGGAGAAATCAAATAACGCCCTCCCTAGAAAAGACATAGCAAGAACTGTGCATATTTCTTCTGCATCACACACAGTTCCTTCAAGATTCTTTATTGTAAAAGCTAAGGGATTCCAGTTTCTATTCAGATAAAACCTGTCTTTCCCAAGTTTAATGCTTTCTTGGGAGCTCATTCTAAGGAGAGAATCTACGTACCCACTTCAGAGTTCTGGGCAAGTTGTGATCCCACCACAAGTAGGAGGATCGCTTGGATGAGTGCATATATCCAATTCAAATGAAATTTAGAGTGTTCAGTGGAATACTTGAACAGAAGTTGTACTCCTCTATGAATAACTGATAATATTTCAGCTGCAAAGTACAGATTTAAGTATTGACATCTGCTAACTTTGTAACTAATCATTTCAGGGTAACATCTACTAGTGGCAGACAACTCTGTATCAAAATAACTATAGCAAAAGGTCACCGTATATTCTGATAGCATCCCCCCTCCAAGCTCTTCTGCACTGGGTGACAAACATCTTGGTGCCTATCCATCTCTGGTAAGTGTTTGTGAGAGGGAAAACAGCAGAATGGATGGTAACACAGCAGGTGCAGGGTAGACCAAGCAGGTCAGGATGAATACAAGCACAGGAATACCATGAAAATATCAGCACCTATTGTTTGGTGTAATTTGCACCCTCATAGTGCTATGGTATCCATATGATGTTGGAACACTGAAAAGGCCATCTCCCAAGCCGGGGTGAGGAATTTGTTTCTTTTCTTGGAATACATTCCCTATAGGCATCCTTATTTGTTATGATTTCATAGAGTTTTCAGAGACCTATGCTAACAGAAAATGAAACAAACACCTCTATGCCTTTTATGTTAGTTCATATTGCATACTTTACGAGTATTTGTAGAGTGATAGATATTGAATATTTCAACCTAAGGAAACAAAAACAATCATTAGAATTTGAGACACAAAGCTTTAATGTAAACAACTACTTGGTTATTAATTTTTAATTTTTTTTGAGAGGTTCTTATTTTGTCTAAAAGAAGTGACTTGCAGCCATTAAAAGCAAGAATTTCCAAGTTAAAAGGAAGTGTATTTTGCTAGGGTTTTAGGTTTATAATCTGTTTAAATAAAATCTTATGGTATATTGATTAAAGCTTAAGCTTGTGGCTAGGGAAAGAGTAAGCAGACAGAAATTTGCTTACCTTCTGTGGATAACTATGAAGAAAAAACATATTTTTTCCTTGCAAGGTAAGCATCCATAATAACGATTTCATACAACTGGAAACAGAAAACACATTCATTTTGATAACTGACACTAATTTGAAAGTGTTAAAATTATTTTAAAAGCACTGTATTAAATTCTAAAGATGAAAATGGCTCAGATCTCACTTCCCCCCTATTGTATACATTTAAATTATAGCTCAAAACATGCTGTAGTCAGTGACTGCGTGTGTTGCCATCTCTGAGAGTCAAATAGGTCCTTATGCTTTCACTTCACCCCATTCATACCTTGAATAGAGAAAATGGCAGTTACTTTAAAATGTAGCTATTGAAACACATTTCCTCTTATACAAGAAACATTGGGATAATGTCACAGCACTACCCAAACTAGCCAGCTGCAGCAAGGCTTTTACTATCCCATACCAGGTTAACTTCAATAAGTAGTTCCAGCACCTTGCCCCAGCACAGCCACCAACCCCCGCAAGGTTTCAACAGTACATCTACTGCTCATGCTGTTTCTTCATCCTCTTCAGGCCAGTCTACCCTGCTTCTTGCCTCTGGTGCATCCGGATTGTTCCTTCTCCAGGCTTCTCTTCCAGCCAGCCACTCCTCATCAGGCCCTTCTTCCCCCAGGGCCTCTCCTTGTCCTCCTACATCCAGAGTGCTCTCTCCTCTGCTTCTTCTAGGTCTCTCTTCATTCAGTTCTCCCTTTTCTATCCCTCTTTGAGCTATTTAACTACTTAGCAGGAACCAGCCACAGCTGCACCTTACCCACATCAGTCAGCCCGCCGCCCCTGAAGCAAGCCCACAGCTGTATATTATTATATGTTAATTAACTCAGCTTCATTCCTCTATAATTCCTTTACAAGATAGGGCTGATAAAAGCTACAAAGAAGGAAACCTGATAAAACTTTTGTATGCCACAGCCCTGCAAGGTAAGAAGAAAAAGATGCAGACTGAAGTACAATAGTAATATACTGACAGTGAGATTTTTATTTATTTAAGAGAGGCAAACCTGAAGGAGCAAAGGAACCACACAGAGGTCCTTAGGGGTATGTAATTTGCAGGGAGAGGCCAGAGAATGGGAAGCTGAGGAAATTTTTTGAATTTTCACACTTGCTAAATGCCTTAATAAGCATAAAGCTTAGTAGATAGAACACTATGCTAATACTAGGAGTATTAATATATGTGTGTATATATATATGTGGTTCCTTTGCTGCTTCTAGTTTGCATCTTTTTATTACCACATTATATATGCAGAACATTTTTATATCTCTCTATATAAACATGTATATAAATATATGTGTATATCCTGGTTTCAGCTGGGTTAATTTTCTTCTTAGTAGCTGGTGCCGTGCTGTGTTTTGGATTTGGTGTGAGAACAGCGTTGATAACACACTGATGTTTTTGATTGTTGCTGGGTAATGATTATACTGTCATGGACTTTTCAGGTTTTTGGGCCCTACTAGCAAGAGGTCTGGAAGGGCACAGAAAATTGGGAGGGGGACACAGCCAGGGCAGGTGACCTGAACTAGCCAAAAGGATATTCAATACCATATGATGTCATGCTGAGTATATAAAATGGGTGAAGAAGAAGGAAGGTGGGGATGTTCAGAGTGATGGTGTTTGTCTTCTGGAGTGTGATGGAGCCCTGCTTCCCTGGGGATGGCTGAACACCTGCCTGCCCATGGGAAGCAGTGGATTAATTTCCTGTTTTGCTTTGCTTGTGTACGTGGCTTTTGCTTTACCTATTAAACTGTCTTTATCTTAAGCCCCCTGTTTTCTAACTTTCACTCTTTTGATCCTCAACCCCATCCTACTGTGGATGAGTGAGCAAGTTAGTTGCAAGTTGTGTTACTTAGTTGCCAGCTGGAGTTAAAGAATAACAACAGTTAAATGCCTTTATAGTTCTTCCTTTCTGTGTTTTTACATGGATGCTTGTTCTGAGTGTGAGGAGACCAGATAGTTGTGAAGAGTTTATTTACAGTTTTTCATGATAAGTGTACCATCACTAAAAATCAAAGCCTGTAGATTGTGACAGAAGCTTCTGTGAATATGTGAAATAAATGAGGCATGAAGTGAGCACGAAGAACAAAGGCATCACTTCAAAACTACAGAGAATCTTGCAATGAACTTTTGCTGTATGAATGTAAATGTTTTTCTCTAAGGAGAATACAATAATTTTAGCTACAAGAAAATGTATTGACATGGGAGTATAATTTGAACTGTGCATAATCTACTGTAGAAGCAGATTAAGATACTTGTCCTTGAGAAAGCTTATTCACATTGGGAACTGTATTGTAAAACTAGTATCACTGATTAGATATTGCTGATGTCATTGGTTAGGCTATAGCTCAAGCAATTACATTAGTGAATATCCTCATGTAGAAAAGCCCTTCATGTAGCACAGTTTTGGAAAGCAAAAAAGCAGAACAAAACAAAAGTAAGCCAAAACATAGCCAAAATAAACTTGCAATGATATAGCATACTTGTTGCATAGAGTTCTATGTTCTGACCTGACTTTGCTTTGCCAAGAAACCAGAAAACACATCACAGCAGCTAGAAAAGCCCTGAGAAACTGAGAACAATATTGTTATGAGACTTGGTGATCTTGGACCATGGGCAGAATGAGATGTAAATTCGTAAATGCAAGCCCATGTGGACATATACACTCAGTTACGTAAGTATTATTATTGGTAATAGCAAACTAAAGAACATAAAAAGGGGCACAAAGCCCCATAAATATTTAGAGAAGCTTGCATGGAAATGCCTCCTGTGTTCCTGTTTTAAAAGTACAGTTTTCTCTCTCACTCATGGTAGTCCTAGTATATCAAAGACAACACCAAGGTGATGAATCCACAGTCTACCTGCTAGCATACTACCTCTTTTATGAAGCGTTTAGCATCTTTGTGGGGTTTACATAATATTGAGTGTTTACATTGAGAGTAAAATTACTAGGGCTGTGGTGTGGAAGTTGACAGAAGGAAGAAGGCTTCCTTGTTTTGTCCCCCACTTGTCCATGTATATTCTGAATCCCACAGGATTTATTTTGTGGGATTCCCCACTGCTGCTACACATACTATTGGAAAATTACTATACTCTCATACCTCCCAAATGGCATCTAGGTTGCAGGATGATGGTCAAACAATTGAAATTTTTTTTTTTTTTTTTTAAGAGAGAGTTGTGAGATAGTAAAATATCAATGGATATCTACAAAACAAAAACACAGGTGGCAGAAAAGGAGAGAAAGCTTTATGTTTGTATACAGTCTACTATGTCACAAAATATGAAAACTCTGAGATGAGGTTTCTAAGGCCTTACCATTACATAAAATTGCAGACTCTGTGTTATAAATGAATCTTGACACAAATACGCAGGGGTAGGGTAGGGGGTGGAGGGGGAGAAATGAATAAGCAAGCACATATAAAACTAAGCAAGGGATTTTTTTTTTTATTATTTGAGTTAAACTTTAGAGGAATTTGTAGGGTAATATCAGTGTAAATCAGCAGTGATCGATGGAGTTACTTTACCACAAAATTGCTGCAAAATGAGAATGGAGCTCAAGGTGTTTACAGACCCTTAATTTTTAAGAAAACAAACACCTCCTCTTTAAGTGTGAAATGTCTACCTGAAAGCTGTCTGAAATTTTGTCAACTATTTGATTCAACTTATTTAACATGCACTTTAAAAGAAGATACACCTACAGAACTCAAGCAGCTTTGACGTCTTCTGCACAAGCAAGCTGCACTGCCTCTGTGGGAGAGGCAGGATGACATTGATAAGGTTCAGGAAGGACTGATCCTTTCAGAAGTGTTAGCGTTTCAGAGCCCCCACATTTTTCACCACACACATACCAGACAACATCATTTTCTCCTCTCTGTGCTATTTGTAGACTGTAAAAAAAATAAATATGATTTTATCAAAGTACCAGAGTAACACCCCAGATGGTTGGGGTCATCATATAAATAGAAAAACTGAGTGGGCCCTCTATCTGCATGAACTTAATGAAACCTCATGCTGCATTCACCTCAATTATTTTCACAACTGAAATAAATCAGGCTAAGTTTTGTGGAAAATTTTTTGAGGCCTGCCAAGCTTCTACTGAAAGTTCCTTCTCTATACCTCTGAGGAATCAATCTATTTTCTGTTCTTAAAGCAATGAGTGGAAGTGCATCAAGCTGGCAGCATTTTTAGGCTCATTCTTAATCTTTGAGATTCTCTTTGTCCATGGAAATTTATGGACTCCTTTACTGAGGCCTTACATTTACCTATAAGAACATATTTTACAGGCATTCTTCAACTTGGATCAGAGGAATCCTTTTCCCCTCCTGCAGCCATTGCAAGTGGCAGACAAATGAGACTGGCATGGAAATTATGAGTTGGACAATAAGATCGCATTTACGTAATTCAAAAAGTATTACAGAGACATAGAAAAAAGTTTTAAATATTTAATATTCTCAGTGATCGCTCTTAGTGTAATTTCTGTGTTACAAAGGCTGTTACACACACATACGTACAAACACTGATCGTGACTACCAAGAAAGTCACTCATACTACCTAATAAGACAGAATTAAATGCTTAGTTTAATGTCTAAACAGGCATCGTAAAGGTGATGAAAAAAAATACAGAGGTAAAATGACTGAATAAAACAACAGGTAAAAAATATACAATACCAGGTATTAGAACTGCTGTCTTACTATAGTCCTACCAACTACATGTTCAATACAGCTATAATATAATCTGCATTAATATCTTCCTACGCTGACTCATACTTACTTTTCTATTTACCTTAGCATTTTCTGTAGTTTCCTAACTAATTCAAAGAGCAATGATGGCTTTCTGTGCTTACACAGTTATAAATTTTAAAATTGATCAAGACACATGCATTTCGTAAAATCAGAGCAGATTAAAAAATGAGTGTGTTTTTTCCATCAAGGAGCTTTATTTCGTTTTCTAAACTGTCAGTAAAAATACAGGTGTGGCAAACAATTAAAAACTAAAAAAAGCTTCTGAGCTGTATTTTCAGATTACATGCATGTGTTAGTAGCAGCAGCGTAGCCAAAGGTGATTGAAAAAACATAGTGCTTGGGGACATGGTTTAGTGGTGGACTTGTGGTTAGACACAATGATCTTAATTATCTTTTCCTAGCTAAATTATTTTGTAGTTCTGTGTAAATGTGCCTGTGTCAGTTAAATGCTTACTGTTTTAAAACAGGTCCAGCTAGCTTTCTTTTAATATTTCAGAATATTGTTTTTTAGGGAGATAAGTTTTTCAAAACAACTTTGGCTGAAAGGAATGATAATGCTTGGCTCAGGGGTCCTCAAGCTACAGCCCGCGGGCTGGATACGGCCCCCCAGGATCCTCAACCTGGCCCCCGGCATTTACAGAACCCCCCTGCACCCACCCACCCCACCCCCCGCCAGGGGTTGGGGGGGGGGGGCAACCAAGCAGCCGCAGATGGCTGCCTGCCACTTCATCTGCACGCCGGCCCCCTGTTTAAAAAGTTTGAGGACCCCAGGCTTAACTTATCAACGGGTCAAGTTTTATACAGCTAGTGAATGGCTGCAAATTAGGACAAGAAAAAATCTGGACCAGCATGTAAACTGTGGCAGACAATACGCTGTTGCTACTGTCCCAGAGGCTATTGGAAAAACAAATAAACAAACAAACAAAAAAACATACAAAAAGCAAAACTGTGTAAATAGTTCTGTGCTTCTAATAAAGTATCAGGTATCAGTTGTTGCATCAATATTCCTAAACACCAGTTGACTCCCTTGCTCTCTGTGTTCTTGCACACCCTAGTCTAGTGCGATATTAAACTATGACAATATCTCTTGCTTTTTTTTTTTTTTTTTTTTTTTCTGAGCAATACTTGTCATAGCTAAAATCCTGTAGGTCTATCGCTTCAACTAGAAAGAAAGCCTAGCCATGACAAACTCAGCTGTTTTTGAAGATGACTCCATTTAGTCAGCAACTTGTTGCATTTTTTTTCAATTTGTTTGTTAAAACTGAAGACAGTACCAGCCTCATACATACTGGACTAAGAATGCTTTTGTTCTGGAAGCCATCCCAGTGGTTACTTCAATACATCACACAGCTGGACATAGCTTTTTACACTTACTGTCAATTCAAATGAGAATTGAGCAGTTCTTAGATTTCCTATTTCATTATTTTTCTTCTGGGCTACTGAGATTTTAATGTTTGATAGCTCTATTGTGAGGAAAGACCCAGAAAAATTCTACACTTTTTTTAATGTTTTCTGGGGGCACACTTTTTCTGTCATCTTAAATAACTTTTTTTTTTTTTAATTATTGCTAAATTAATTCCCCTCAATCTGATGAAACAAAATCAATCAGATAGGAATATTCATTTTGTCAACTATTTTTTCCATCATGCTAATATAAAACCTTAAATGTACATTTAGATATTGTATAAAATCCTTAGACTGCTATCATAGGAGGGAACATAGGTTGAATTGTGAATGTGAACAGGTGGCAGGTGTGTGTGTCAGAGAGAGAGAGATATGAGAGAGAGATGAGAAGGAGGGCAGATGTCCAAACTTAAGCATCTAAACTCTCAAGCAGGTGCCTGTTTCTTGCTAGGTGCAACCAGTATGGGTTTATTGTAAATTTTGACAATGACTGGTTTAAACAAAAGCAGTACGTCCTGAATCCTCCATTTAGACAGACGTGAGGCAGAAGCATCAAATAGGAGGTGGATCAGGCATTGTGCTTCTGCATCTAGCTTCTGGTTGGAAAACTGTGAGCCTGAAAAGAAAAGGAAACTGAAAAGTAGAACTGATCCAAAAAGAACATGATGCAGATTCTGGCTAGAGGGAAGATCCTGGAAGAGGAGAAAGATCCTGGAGATGAGAGAGTTATGTGGAGATGAATGCTGTGAGACACAAACCTCAGTATCCAGATCCATTATGGGTTGATTTCTCCGTCTGTCCTGAAATTCATGAGTTTTCACCTCCAAAAAAATCCATGTTGAAGATGACCACACCGATATGTTCTTGAAATACTCCTTTTTAACAAAATAAAGACAAAGACTCACTGGCTTTCACTTCTATTACTGCTAGAAAACAAATTTGGGTCTGTAAGAAATGAAGCATGATTGCTATTCATTATCCTGCTGGATATGGTACAGTGATCTTAGCACAATGAATAGAATGAACTGGTTCACAGAGTTTACAATTGACAATGGTGCTCCATTGGCTAACATAATATTTAATTTATTAGTGCTCTTGTCAGTCATTAAAAATGCACACAAAAAAAATCGAAGATAAGAATAAATGTCTGAAAATCTTTGTAAGAGCATCCTTCATTATTACAGAATCATAAAAAGGCTTGTGTTGGAAGGGGCCCCTTAAAGGTTGTCTAGTCCAGCCCTGCTGCCATGGTCAGGGACATCTGCCATTGGAATGGGTAGCTCAAAGGCCCATCCAAACTGACCCTGAACACATCCAGTGATGGGGTGTCCACAACTTCTCTGGGCAGCGTGTTCCAGTGCTTCACTATCTTCATTGCAAAATATCTCTTCCTTATGTCCAGTCTAAATCCACTCCCTTTCAGATTAAAATAATTTCCCTTTGTCCTATGACTACAGGCTTTGGTAAAAAGTCTTTCTCTGCCTTTCTAATAAGCCCCCTTTATATATTGAAAGGTCAAAATAAGATGTAGCTAGAGCCTTCTCTTCTCTAGGCTGAATAACCCCAACTCTTTCAGCCTGTCCTGGTAGGGGAGGTGCCCAGCTCCCTGATCATCTTCATGGCTCTCCTTCAGACCCACTTGAGCAGGTCCATGTCTGTCTTATATTAAGGGATCCAGAGCTGAACACAGTACTCCACGTGGGATCTCACGAGACTGGAGTAGAGGGGGCGAATCGCCTCCCTCAACCTGCTGGCCAAGCTTCTTTTGATGCAGCCCAGGATAAAATTTACTTTCTGGGCTGTGAGAACACATTGCCAGGTCATGTCCAATTTTTCATTTGCCAGTACCTCAAAGTCCTTCTCTGTAGGGCTGCTCTCAATCCTTTCATCTCCCAGTCTGTAGTGATACTGGGGCTTACCTTGACCCAGATGCAGTACCTTGCACATGGCCTTCTTGAACTTCATGAGATTCACACAGGCCCGCTCTTCAAGCCTGTCAAGGTCCCTCTGGATATCCCCCCTTCCCTCAAGCATATCAGCTGTACCACTCAGCTTGTTGCCATCTGCAAACTTGCCAAGGGTGCGCTCAATCCCACTGTCTATGTCATTAATGAAGACATTAAACAGTACTTGTTCCATTACATCCCCTTGAGGGACATCACTCGTTACTGGTTTCCACTTGGATATTGAGCCAACTGTAACTCTTTGGACACAGCCATCCAGCCAATATCTTATCCATCTAACAGTAAAACCATCAAACCTGCATGTGTCCAATTTAGTGGCGAGAATACTGTGGGGGATCATATCAAAGGCCTTACAGAAGTTCAAGTAGATAGCATCTGCAGGTCCTTGTCCACTGATGCAGTCAGTCCATGTTAGAGGGCTGCTAGATTAGTCAGGCAGGATTTGCCTTTGATGAAGCCACATTGGCTGTCCCTAATCCATATGGCTGTCTCTGTCTTCCATATATTTTGACATGTCTTTCAGGACGATCTGTTCCATGATCTTACTGGGCACAGAGGTGAAGCTTGCTGGTCAGTAGTTCCCAGGGTCCATTCTAGCCTTTTAAAAATGGGTGTGTTGTTTCCTTTCTTTTCTAGTCACTGAGGACATCACTCAACTGCCATGACTTTTCAAATAAGATGGAGAGTGGCTTAGCTACTACATCAACCAATTCCCTCGGGATGCTGGGACGCATCTCATCAGGTCCCATGCACATACTTATATTTGGGTTCATCAGGTGGTCTTGAACCTGATCTTATCCTATGATGGGAGGGACTTTGCCGCCTCAGTCCCTTCCCTGAGGCTTAGGGGCTTGAAAGATGTGGGAAGAGAGATTACTTTTCAAAACCAAGGCAAAAATGTTGTTGAGTACCTCTGCCTTCTCCATTTTGGTTGTCACCAGCTCTCCCATCTTATTTATCAGGGAGGATGCATTTTCTTTAACCTTCCTTCTGGCCAATGTACCTGTAAAAACCCTTATTATTCTTTGCATCTCTTCCCAAAATCAGCTCCAACTATTCTTGAGCTTTCCCTGATCCCATTCCTACACATCTGGACAGCATCCCTATATTCTGCCCAGATTGTATGTCCCTGGTTCCACTGCCTGTGCATTTCCTTTTTACACTTCAGTTTGACCAGAATGTCCTTACTGAGCCACACTGGTCTCCTGTCTTCCTTGCCTGATTTCTTATAGAAGGGCACCAATAGATCTTGTGCTCTGAGAATAATGCCCTTAAAAAGCCAGCTCTTTAGTCCTTCACACTTCTCAGAAAAGGAAAACCGTTTTCTTTATCTTCTGATGTCATATCCTTGGCAAGGAGCTGGCTCACTAAAGTTGTCATGGATTGCAGACTCAAGGGCATTAGCCAGGAGCTTCATGATTCTGTTTACAAGATGAGCAGGAAGCTAGGTAAAATTACTGTTACCTAAAAATCTCCAGAAACTGAAATAAGTCCATTTTGTATATTTTGGGCAGGATAACACAATTCCTGGATTTATTTTTATCATGTTTTCCA
Source organism: Falco peregrinus (assembly GCF_023634155.1). Taxonomy (NCBI): domain Eukaryota; kingdom Metazoa; phylum Chordata; class Aves; order Falconiformes; family Falconidae; genus Falco; species Falco peregrinus. Next base: position 6,784,067 of record NC_073723.1, read on the forward strand.
AAAGCCACAGTAAATTGGACATTTTTGAAAAGGACAGATACCACCAAAAATAAAAGTCACTGTCAGTCAGGTGGGCTTTTGTGTTCAGTGACAGCTGATATATCTTTCTGATCTTTTTTCAGATAAAAAACGTGCAAGTGTGATTCACCTAGGAAGAAGAGTTCTTTAAAAAGAAGAGATAAAATGCATCTCAAATTTTATCATTTCAGCACTCTTGATGGGTATAGGCCTTAAAATGAAGAAACAAAACTCCTTTACTTTTACTTTTAAATAAGAATGAATTTTGGGCTGCAATTTTTACATTTTCTGAAGTCCTTTCTACCCACAGTAGTTAAACACTTTAAAGTAGGGGAAATGCTTTTCAAAAGGTGTTTTATTGCTTTTCTGCACATTTGAAAGTATTTCAATATAATAATTTCTATTATATCACTTGCTAGTGTATGACTTAAAGTTTTCTGAGATCCTTCCAGTGACCACAGGTGAAGCCTCTAGTCTATCCACTTTATGCTCACTGGAAAGGTCCTGTAAATATCAGCTATTACATAGGAGATCCTTTGTAACATATTTAAGGATTTAAAATACCAATGGACTACTACTAGTTGTACAATTTGCTTTCCAAAACCCAAAATAGGTTTGCAAGAGTTTGGAGATAAAATTCAACCTCACCAACTGCGTTGCAGGGAGTAGTTGTTATAGTCATTCATGGATATATTAGTTGACTACCAGGTCTGGTAAAATTTCTTTAAATGTCATAGTGTAGGGGTGTGCAGATAACTGCAGACAGTAGCTGTCAGCAGTCTCTTGTTCATGTCAGGTAGCACAGAATATCAGGTGAAAATGAGCTTTTCTCAACATCTTAATATGTTGGAGTGCTCTTTCAACAGAAGAAACATAAGTCTTTGGACTGCCTTGCAAGACTTCCTCACCTGTTTGCTTTCTCTAAGCTTACATGCAAGCTAAAACTTAAGAGGCTGATATAAAAGTCCTGATCAAATTTCCTTGTGTTCCCTGGAGCAGATGTAGGATTTCACATAACCACACCCTACAGCTTTGATGGAGGGAGGATCTTACATAGGCTGTTAATGCATAGGTTAATTTTATCTCCACTGAGCCACAGCATGGCTTAAAAGTTATTTTTTTCCCTTAAGCTGGTGACAAGGCAATCATGCTGGCATGAAAAAGGAAACAGAAAGGGAACAGAAACAACCTGGAGTGATGAGAGGGTAATGGCCTGAAGGGAATTAGCAGTGAGAAGTAACACCATTTGATTTGATGCTTCCAAAAAACCTCAGCAAAATGAAAAGGGTTATGAAAATAAATGTAAAAAGAATAAAAAAGTGTAGCTGGGTGTAGGTTTGAGTCACAGAAAGAATGCAAAATTTGCAAGAATATAGCATTTTTGTGAATTAGATTGCCGTCTCCACAGATAGCACAGGATACTGCAGTGGATAGACTCCTGTTCCATGTCCTATTCTAGAACACACTGTTTTAACACAGCTACGGTGGTATGTAGATATGTAATTGTTCTAGAATACAGACATTAGCTAATGATCTATTAGTGGGACATAGAGACCTGAAGTGGATTCTTTCACTAACAACCATTTTAATTTCTGTATGCAGTTACTAAATTAAATCTAGACTGAAGAACAACTGTATGAAGGGGTTTCTCCTTTTTTCCCTGGTAATAAGGAAGTTTTTGTTCTTTATGAAAAATCCTGCCCGTTAGTTGTTGAAGTACACATATTTGGAACTAAAATATGACTTACATATATGTATTTAGGTGTTTATCCTATCGAAGTCTCCAATCTGAGTCTGAAATGACATGGTTTCACTGAATTATTTGCATGCACAGATTCACTGAGTAATTCACTGACATCTCTTTTAGAATTTCTTGCTCAAAGTAGGGTCAGAAAAGGTTGCTCAAGGCTTTTATCCAGTTGAGTCTCCATCTCCAAGAATGGAGACTGCACAGCTTCCCTGAGTAGCCTGCTTCATTGCATGGCAGTATACAGGGTGAAAGGCTTTTTCTTACACCAAGTTTGAACACCTCCTTTTTCAATTTATGACAGCTGTCTGTTGTTTTCTCACTGTGTACTTGAATAAAGACCCTGTTTGATTCTTGTCACTCTGAAAGCCAAATGTGTCTCCAGTGCCTCCCTGCAGTCACTGTTAGATTAAAAAATATATATTCAGACCATGAGACACAGAGCAACCTACTTCATGAAGAGTTTGAGAAAGCAAAACAGCTCATGGAGATTTGTCTTTTTTGGTCACTTTAATTTTATCTTGGTAAGAACATACTTGAGGATTAAACATTGATTGTTTCAAATAACTTTAAATTCCATAGGGCAATATTATATTTTATTTTCACATCTTTCTTTGTGTCTGCCCTTCTCTGCCCTACAATGAACAACAGCCTGTTAAATGGCAAGACACAATAACACCTCCACTCTTTCTCTCTTGAGTCGCTTGCTTTTGCCACCATCCAAAAAGACAGGGAATTCAGTTAGGATTGTAACCTAGGTCAGACACCACAGAGATATAGGATACTAAAGAGCAGTGGTTTGTGGTCTACATCTACTCACCTGGAAGCTTGCAAGAATACTTTGCATTTTTAATCCCATATATGAAGTTAAACATGAGTTGTCTTTAACTCTGTTGTCTTGTTTGACACGTATGGAGGTAATATCATCAATTCAACTACTTGGCTTTTGGGTACATAACCAACTGCTGTTCTACAAAAGATTGCATATATGGGATACGTCCCCGTCTGTTCAGAGCTCTGAAAAAAAAACAGTATCATGAGAAGATCTTGAAGAAGTAAGTGAGGGCAAGAGTCTAGGAATACAATTTTAGAAGCAGACTCCATCTTATCTCACTGAAGAAGCCCAGAATATATTTAAAAGGCAGGTTATCTCTTCTGTAAGTACATGACTTGTATGGGTAGGACTTACTTTTGTCTAATATAAACCTGTTTTTATTTATAATATGGTCTTTTTACATCACTTCACTTTTGGTGTGCTCAGAATGAAAATCGATAAAATTTATTCCTTCAAAAATTGAAACACAATAATATATTGCTTTCGCATTATTAAACTGAGTAATTCACATTGGAAAGGACCTTAGGACATCTCTTGCCCAATTTTCTGCTCAAAGTGGGGTCAGCTGTGAGGTCAAAAAAGGTTGCTTAGAGCTTTTGTTCAGTTGGGTGTTCAAAGTAGGGTAAGAGCACCTTACTGTAAAGAAAAACCTAAATTATTTGTACAAAAATGGAAATAAAATAATATATTTCTTTCACATTATTTAACTTTTAATATCACAGTTTGAAACAAGGAGAATTAAAAAATACATTCTCTTTTATGAAATCATAAAAACTTTGCTATTTATTGTTTTTCCCCCTATCAACTAGGCATTTCTTTATTAATTTGTGATCAACAATCTATACTAAATGAAAACCTTCAAACCTCTGTTTACATGCCACATGCATTTCCAGATGGAAAAAAAAAATAGTTTATTGATGCTGTATAACCTGGGCATATGCAATGACAAGTGCCATAAATACAAATAGTAAAATGTTAATATAGTTATTTCGCATATTGGTACATAATTGTCACAACACTCCTCATACTCTTCATGCCAGTCCCTCTGCTGCCTTCTCCTTGTCTCTCCTCATCCTGGTCTGTCTCTCTCTGTCTCTCTCTCTCTCTCTACCCGCCACCCCTGAAGCCAGCTGTATATTAATCAATGTTAATTAACCCACCTTCATTCCTCTACACATAACGATTACACAGTGAAAACTTTCCTTAACTCCATTAGAATAAAGATACTAGATTTAAAGTAATAAGAAGAAATAATAACATTTTAAAAGCTACAATTGTTTGATAACTATATTATCAAACAAGTTATCTCAGGTTTCAGAGGTTTTTGTTTTGTCTCATTAATGGTCTTAAATTGTACTGAACAAAACCTCAGAATTAAGTTTTTAAGAACACATATCAAAAGTGTTTTCCTCACTCATTCCCTTGCCCTTTTTCTGGAACTGTTTTGATACTTTTCCACTCTTAATATTAAAACACAAGAAAAAAAGCCTAACAATATAAAAGAATCGATAAATACAATGGAGACACTTGCAGAATTCTGTTTCCAATGTTAAAAAGAATACACTTTGTACATGTAAAGACTGTAAAAAAAGTCTCTACAAGTATTAATCCCTAATCAACATCTCCTGACGAGCATTTCAAAGTCCATAAACTGAGAGCTGCTAAGGTATTTCAACTCCTTGAACAGTTCATAATTCTCATTCAATAACAGATGACTGTTCAAGTTGGGGCTGTTCCTTTAAATGTACACTGTCAAAACTGAGCCATGATGTACAACTGGCATATCTTCTGTCAGGTTCTGAGACTTTTCCCCAAGCAGAATGATGCTTTCTTTGCAACTTGTTGACTTCAGTGAGGCTCTGGTAAGTTGATTGCTACATAACAGAAGTAGTCCCCTACAGCATGATGCAGTTTTACTAATATTTAATGGACAGAATTTAAATGTATGTAATTTCAACCCTTTCAGCAATGCATATGCTTACTTCCTTTTAAAGGATGTGCAAATTGCTTTGCTTAACGAGGATTTATAATAACCCTTTTGGACTATTGGTCCATGCCTTAGTTTTCCACAGAACATTCCTTATCACCAAAGTTGTTTCATTCTAGAATTGCTGTTGTAAATCCACATGAGGAATGAATAGTCATTTCTGAAAAATAGCAACTGTGCATTAGCATCTATTGTTTCAAAGAAAATTAGAGGCAGATCTGAAGCCAGTGGATATCTTTGTATAGCATCTGTGCATTTTTGTTTGAGAACTGACAACTAGCTAGCTAATTCTATACCTAATAGAACCCAATACTATTCTGTAATCAGTAACAGCTCAAAATGAGCCATTATGTTCTATCATGTGAAAAATTTGTGTGCTTAAAGGACAGTTTCCAAGGCAGCTTTCACACAAAAGTCATTAGCCAGCAAGTCCCCAACCATGAATTTCCATGATAGAATGTAATAGTTCTGAAGAAACTGCTATGGTCTATTGGGTCAATAATTTGCATTTTAAGTAGGGCCTAAAAATGTATTTCTCTGACAGATTGGAGTTGTTATGGCTTATTGGGTCAAAAATGTATTTTGTAAATACTCCCTAAATAGGCATTTACATAATTTGTATATTTAAAAGTCTGTAATTGAGTATCTGCACAACAGACCATAATGGCTCCTTTAGAATTATTTAGATCTCGTTTGTGATGCTTAAAAACTCTAATATTAAAGAATGCAATTGATATGAAAATATTGAAAAACTGAATTCACTAAAGATTTGTGTTTTTCAAGTTCCTTTTTTGCTGTCCTCTTTGATTTACTGCACTGCATTAGCACAGTATGTTAATTAATATTCATTCTCTGTTTTTTTTATTGGAGGGAAAACACAGTGTTTGGTAGGTCAAAGGCCAAAGCAACACCTGAAGAAACTACTTTTGTCCAACAGAATAATTTTAGTTATTACTGTGGTTACAATTCAGCTTCATTATGAAATACTTAATCAAAAGTACTCTTTAAAATAGTTCCAGGATTAAGCAGAGGGGCAGCTATGTCTGAATAAATCTCTCCTAACTTTTGCCTTCTTCAGAGTTTGGCTTCTAATCCATGTTATTATCTAAAATAACTCTACAGTCAGAGAAGTGAGTACAGGCAATCACACTATCTGGCTTGGTTTGCCCCTTCAAAGAGAATGAGTAGTTCTCAAGTATGCACAGCTTGCTTTGTCAGTGACTGTAGAAGGAACCCAACTGGTACCTTAGAATAAAGACCTATTTAAAAAAATAAAAAATTTAAAACCATCTTTAGCTGGCTACAGCTAGATGAGATTAATCCTGTCCTTACCGAAACGCATTAGGCAAACTACTGTCCTAGTCTTTTATGCTTTAGCTCAAGAAGCAAAGTTAGGCAACTGGTACAGGGAATTTCAAGGTATCTTCATACATTATTACTTCCAAAATCCTTATGGTCATATTGGAGATACCATGACAATTCTCTCATACTATTTCTTTCTATACATTCATCAAAATCCTTATGTAATTTGCCGTATTTTCTGCAACATTTTAGAAGTATTTTTGCTGCTTAGCTTGGTTGCATACAAGACAAAAATGTATCTTTAACATTAAATTATATTCAATGATTTAAACAGTCTCAAAAGTAATTGTTATCTCAAATTGTCATATTATTCCTTCAAGCATTTGCAAACAGTTCAGTAAGAACACTCAAGATGTGAGCTGATGTAGGTTAGTGACAAGTGTCATGTGAGCTTTTTGGATTTGATAACTTCTGCAACAAAAAGAGTTTCAGTTCAACTGAAGTATAAAATGCAAAATGAACAGTCATTGTAAGTCAGCTAAGCAGTTCAGCATTAGATTTGTAGCTGATGTATGAGCAATGCAGCTTCAAGTATTCATGGTATTAACAGTGCCCGTAAAAGATAAACTTATTCTCCATGAAGAAGGTCAGAACAGGCTTTATTTAAGCCTTCAATATAAGATTAAGGAAATCTTAAGATATAAAACTTGTTTTGGGTTTCTGTACAGAGAGCTTCACCTTCAGAACTGCGTGAAAAAGGAACCCAGAAAGGAACAGGTTTGAATCTAGGTTGTTTAAAATTACTAGTAATTGTTTGTGTATCAGGGTTTTTTCCATGTTTCATCCAGAGTAATTTTCTCCATATCACTGACATACATTGGGAAAAACTCTTACCATCTCTGATTCACATGTTTCAGTGAGTAAAAAGGATGAATGCATTTTAGTAATTTCTACTGTGCAGAATGCAAAAGTAATTACCAGTTCATATTCCTGTATTTGTTGTCCATTTTATGCAGCAAAATCAGTACATCATCAAACTACCATCAATTAACAATCACAGTTATGTAATGAAAAAATGCATTAGGACATGCCTGTGCTGTTGAAGAAACCAAGTTCAGAGCAGTATTTTCAAGATTTTAGCTAATTCTGTTTCCATATTGGCAGAAAGGAACTAGAACATGTTTCACACAACTGTACAATTAGAACTTCCCTAAAGTGATAATCAGTAATGAAATATAAAACAAGGTTAATGCTGAGCTTGACAGAACTGTCACTAATGATAATGCGTAAGGGCAGCTCTATCACTCTTGAGGAGGAATGTGATTTTTGGTTCCTTCAGATTTTCTGTGGGTAAGTACGCTGATGTGTCTATAATTTCCATTGACTATATTAAATAACATATTTAGATGCTTGAAAACCTTGGGAGATAAGGTTTGAATTCAAACTAACAAATAGTGATGTTCAGGGTATGCTAAATAAAAGGTAGCTGACTGCAAATCAATCTGGTTAAGAGAAGCTGCATTTGCAGATAATGCAAAGATGTATGATCCATACTGCTTATAGTGTTTCCCAGTATACCAGCTGACCTGTGATGAACAGTAAATGATACAGTAGAACTATGTGGAATGTTTTGCATGTTAAATGAAAATGCTGGGTATCAAATAAAATAAAATCAAAGGAATTCTGACATTCTGTCATTTTTGCTTTGATCAAATTGAATGTAAGTTTCAGTTTCTTTTTGAGAAATGTGAAGGGATTCTCAGCAATCTTTCCTTTAAGGGACATATTTACTGCACTTGTGCAAATGGAGATTTTAAACAGTGTGCACATTTCTGTATCCCAGGCGTCAACATATTTTCTCTCTTATGCTTTCTTTTACTAAAGCAATCTTCTGTCGATGTCCCTAGAATCTGCTCTGAAGTATTGCACTATCAAGATAATTTGCTGTTTCTCTTGCTTTTTCTCCTACCTTCTACCAACTACCACTTTCACTGATTTCACTTTCTTCCATGTTGAGGTAGCTGGATCTTCTGTTATGACATTAATTGTTATAATAATGACGAAAGCATCTTACTCCTTTCATCAAATGAATCTCCTTCTCTCCCCTGAAACTAAGTTGCTTAAAATACACAGATCAAAGTGATACAACTGAATTAAAAAACATTTCTGAACTTGGAAAAGTCTGTGCAAGTCTGGTATGTGGAAGGACTAATACAGGCTTTATATCAAAGTTGAAAAATGTTAATCTCCTGTCACCTGAATGGCAGCAAGATATGCAACTAAATTGTGGGGTAAATTTAATCTCAATGGGTAAAGAATTTCTGTATAAACCCTCTTCTGGTTAAAATACTCCATAGAATATTCCTCTGCAGCTCTCTTGAGTAGCGTTCCTGACCCTACCAAAGATAATGGGTAAAACTCACACTGACTTCAAAGAAATCTGCCTGCAAGTTTGCCTGCTTTATTTTGCAGCATTACTGTAATTTCTTTTGCAGTAAAGCTCCCCTATATTTCAAAAGAGAAAGACAAAGAAAATAAATAAACCAGTCTTACTTTTCTTAGAATAATGGTATAGTATGGCCAAAGAGTACTTGCAGGAGTTTTGTTACTTTGTATGAACAATCTGTATTTGCATGAGTGAGATTCTTTGGAGGATGGAAAAGAGAAGTGACATTACTCAATATACATATATTCATGCTAGCAATGCAAAGAAAAGTAATCAGAGCTCCAGGACTAGTACGCTGCCTGAAATATCTAAAGGTGAGGATTAATTCAGTTAACTTCTTCAAAAAAAAGGCTCCTTTGGCAATTCTCACATGTGAGTATAACTTCTCTTAGCTTTGTATTCCCCATAGTCCCCCACAGATTTCCCAAACATTCCTATGCTATTGTTCAACACCTGATGCTGTAAAATCATTTATATTACATGACAGACTGTGTAATAAAAATCCTTCCAACGTATCAATCCTTGCGGCTTTTTAGAGATGTGCTTAAGGTAGCAAAACATCTATTACTTGCAGATAGTTGTACCAAGCACAATATTCTTTTACTCACCAAGAACTGCTATCGGTTGTCTGAAGTCTCAGCCTCTATCTAGCAGTCACACAACTGTTTCATGCTACTCCTCAAAGGCTCGTAATTTTCCATAAGCAGCAATGCTTCCTTTGGTGCTTTACATTATGTGTCATCAATCTTGGCAATTCATGTGCAGCTAGCCAAAAACCCAGATGAATAACTTACTGTCTTTCAGAGGAACAGTGGATGGGGATAAGGGGCAGGGCATGGAAAGATTTGTGAATGGAAATAATCAAGTGGACAATTATTTAGATTTCTGATTCCCCTCCCCACCCCTCAGGGTGAGGGGGGAGTGACTGAGTGGCTGAGTGGTACTTAATTACTGGCTGGAGTTAAACCACGACAGAACCTTTGTCCCACAAGGCTGATCTATCACAGTGGCACAATTTTTAATAGTTGTTTTCAATGAATTTTAAAATGTCAGTCAATTGAGTACTTCACCTGTGTGTTATCCTTCCAGAACTTTTTTTTTTTCAGATACATAATTCAGAACATAATTCATGACAGCTCACTATGGACAAACAATGTGAGCTTCTGTTCAGAATTTCTTACTCCTTACTCAGATGTGTTTGCAAAGGAAAGGAATTGCAAGTTTAGAAACATCAAATACAGGGCTTTACTTTGGAACAATACTTCAGTTTCTTATTCTGTGGAAGTAGTAGTTATTAAGATAGCCTTTTCCAAAAAGTAACTAAATGATGGCAGGAGAAATTCCACGTTTCTTGTTCCTTATTCTTTTGCTATAGCCTATATTTTTCCCATACGCCCTATGAGTTACAGAAAAGCCATTCAACTTCCAAGCCTGAAAAGTCATATAAATTCAGTAAGAAATGGGAAAAAAAAGTCATATCTTTTATTCATAGTGCCTCCTTTTATGCCTTGTCCTTGGCCAAGAAGTCATGATATAAAAATAAGAGGGAAAAAATATGACTAACCAGAAAAAAGAACATCTAGGACACTGTTGCATTTAGGAAGTAGAAATACGGTTCTAGGACTTTAGTACTGATGCATACTCTACTCTCAAACATTTGTGATAATTTATTTTATTCTGAAATTAGTGAATTTAATGGTGTTCTTTCAAATAACTATAACAAACTTCCTGTTTCCTCTGAACTTTAGCTTACCTGCATGACCTTTATTTGTTTCCCTTCAGTAATATTTGTGTCCTTTCTAAATTTACATGAGTGCCTTTAAATTACAATTCACCAAGACAATTAATTATTTTTTAATGGACTGTTTTTTCTGGTGTTCAACAATATGGAGAAAAAACCTGCTAAATCAGAAGAGATCATAGTGGTGATGGATAAAAAGAAATGCATTTTCAAGGTCATTCTTCTAATTCTTAGACTGGTTTACAATGAAGTTTTTCAAAGCTTTTTAGGTATGTAGAAATACAAACAGATACTTTAGAACACTCCAAGTAGTTCTTAACATCTTTTTAATTTAATATGAATTGTCCATTTCTGTTTTGAAAAACTAACAGCTTTCTAGCTCTGTCTTTACACACCTAAATTCCCATGAAATCTGGGAAATAACAGTCCAGTTATCCTCAGGGTACTCAGCCCCTTGAGCTGGAAGACAGGGACAAGGAGTAGAATTAAGTCCCCATAGTCCAGGAGGAAACAGTGTCCTGCTGCTCTACCTAGACACACATAAGGCTATGGAGCAGGATAAGATCTGCCCAAGGGTATGGAGGGAGCTGGCAGAGTTTCTCACCAAGCCACACTCCATCATTTATCAGCAGTCCTGGCTAACTGGGGAGGTCCCAGAAGACTGGAGGTTAACCTATGTGATGCCCATCTACAAAAAGGGCCAGAAGCAGGATCCAATAAACCACACACCTGCCAGCCTGACCTTGGTGCCAGAGAAGGTTATGGCACAGATCACCCTGAGTGACATCACATGATACATGCAGAACAAGAAGGGGATCAGGCCCTGCCAGCATGGGTTTATGACAGGCAGGCCCTGCTTGACGCACTGGTCTCCTTCTATGACATGGTGACCTGCCTAATGGATGAGGCTGTGGATATTGTCTGCCTGGACTTTAGTAAAGCCTTTGACACTGTCTCCTACAGCATTCTCCTGGGGAAACTGGCTACGCATGGCTTGGATGAGTCAGCTCTGCACTGGATAAAATGGTTTGATAGTTGAACACAGAAGAATGGTGGTGAACAGTTACATCCAGTCTGTGACCAGTTACAAGTTCTATTCCCCAAGGATCAGTACTGAGGGCAGTTCTGTTTAATATTTTTATCAATGATCTGGAGGAAAGGATCAAGTGCACCCTCATAACACCAAGTTGGGCAGGAGTGTTGATCTGCTTAAGGGTAAGAAGGTTCTACAGAGGGATCTGGACAGGCTGGATCAATGGGCCAATTGTATGAGATTCAACAAGGCTAGGTGCCGAGTCCTGCACTTGGGTCACAACAATGCCATGCAAGGCAACAGGCTTGGGGAAGAGTGGCTGGAAAGCTGCCTAGCAGAAAAGGACCTCTGGGTGCTGCTTGACAGCCAGCTGAACATGAGCCAGCGATGTGCCCAAGAAGGCCAACAGCGCCCTGGCTTGTATCCAAAATAGTGTGGCCAGCAGGACAAGGGAAATGATTGTCCCCCTGTACACTGGTGAGGCCGCACCTCGAACCCTGTGTTCAGTTTTGGGCCCCTCACTGCAAGAAAGACACTGAGGTGCTGGAGTATGTCCAGACCAGGGCAAAAAAGCTGGTGAAAGGTCTGGAGTACACGTCTTATGAGCAGTGACTGAGGGAATTGGGGTTGTTTAGCCTGGAGAAAAGGAGGCTCGGCGGGGACCTTATCGCTCTCTACAACTACCTTAAAGGAGGTGGTAGACAGGTGGGTATTGTTCTCTTTTCCCAAATAACAGGCAATAAGGCAAAAGGAAATGGCCTCAAGTTGTGCCAGGGGCAGTTTAGATTGGATATTAGGAAAAGCTTCTTTACTGAAGGGGTTGTCAAACATTGGAACAGGCTGCCCAGGGACTTGGTGGAATCACCGTCCCTGGAGGTGTTTAAGAAACATGTAGATGCAGTGCTTACTGACATGGTTTAGTTTAGTGATGGACTTGGCAGTCCTGGGTTAACAGTGGGATTAGACTATCTAAAAGGTTTTTTCCAACCTAAATTATTTGATGATTCTATGATTTTTGTTTTTTTTTTTTTTAGTAGTCATGCTCTCCTAACAATTCAGAGCTACAGCTGCAGATCAAGCAGACATATATAGGCTGGCTTCATTTCAGCTTTTCAGTGTAGCCTGAGTTTCAGGTTGTTGTGCATACCTCTATTTGGAGTGCTTTAAAACTAATACATCTATATACCCGAAAGCTGATTTACACATCTGAATTACTAACATGATTTTTAAAACCTTTTTGGATGTAAAGAACTTCCCTGACAAAAGATGTTTTCCAGATAATGGCCTACTTGTTTCTGGCTTGTGTTGAGAACTCATTGCAAATATGATCCAAAATATCTCTTATTACACTTATGTCCTTGTTATGTTTGTATTTCATTTCAGCAAGCTCAGACTTTTGGCTATTTACACCGAGGTCAGCTATCAAGAAATCAAGAGAAATGTGCAGTCTTCTTGAAGGGTGAAATTATTTTTATTGTATTTATGTACACAGTTATTTTCCAAAGGAGCTGATAGAGAACACTATTAAATAAGAATGAATATTCTTCTTATACTTCTGGGGTTTATGATGGAACTATTTTGCAATATTCATCTAATAAATAACTGACATGGTTATTAGCCCACCAATGAGAAATTAAGACAGGTATTGAGATACCAAGCTATGTTTAATTTCCTCAGTAATATCTAGGCTAATTTTAATACTACCACACTTAGTTTATCAAGTTCTTACAGAACCTCTGATCCCCTAAGGAATGGAATATAAGACACAGCCTTTTTACTGCTCAGTTTACACTGAAGTGCAATCAATCAGAAGGTACTTTCTGAAAGAGAGGAGCAGTTTATCTTGACCTCTAAGAGACTAAAGAAATCCCTATGCACTATCAAAGGTTGTCACAAAACTGACATTGACAAAGGATGCAGCACCAGCTCCAAAATGTGCTATCTCTTCAACTGTATTTATTTGCATCTATTTTACTGTTTTGCATACATTGCAATATGCATCTATGGTGAAGTTTATGTTGAAAAATATGCTTTTCTATATACATAATGAATTCCCAGCAAAAAGCCACATTCTGTATGTCTGTATTCCTTGCACTTTAGCCTTTTCATTTGATCTTGGCCTTCAAGGCAATAATGAAATGGTAATGTCAGGCCATGTATTGTTCAGCTTACTCACACTAACATTTCATGCTTTCTGCTGCAACAGTTCCTTCCAGCAACAGTGAAAGATCATGCTGGAAGAATATACCACCTAAGGACAGCAGAAAGACAATACCAAAGTATCAGAAATTAAAGACTAGATCAGAGAATCCTTTGGTGAAACGGTATAACATTATACAGGGGACCTAACAGACTCTATGGGTATAAATTCTATAAATTTATAAGACAGTCATAACATTTCAGGAAAGAAAGGATTAGGAACATAAACAGGTTTTTTTTGTGAAGCAACTAATCATCGATGTTTTACAGTCCTGCTCTCCATGGTGGCTGTTGAGAGGCAGGGTTTTTTTAATGAAAAAAAAAAAAAAAAGAAAAATAATTATCATTATTTCAAGTTTGTCACTTTTCACTTTTCCAGACTCTTTTTGTTCCCTCATCTCTTTCCAGAAATGCAAACAATTCAGATATGCTACCTTACCATCCCCTTCTGTTACCTATTCTTATAGAGACAGAGCATTATTCAAAATGATGCTTTAATATAGGAATGCTCAGAGACATCTCAGTAGTTCTGATGCCTTCTTTTTCTCTTTTTCTTTGTATTTCTGTTCTCTTGAAAGGGAAACCTTCATATCACTTTACAGTAATGTGTATAGCTTACAAACCTTGTTGGGAAGCACTTTATTATTTCTATTTCACTGATTTAAGGAATCTTTGGTATTTTTAAATAAAATTTTCCATTGAACCAGGAAGGAAAAAAACTCTCAAAAATTTCAACGATGAGTGTTACAAGTGAGTTACAAGTTGCAAGAATGTTACAAGAAAGTAACAGCCTTAAGAACAGCCCTATCAGCTTTTGTGTGTATTTTGGTCATAGTAATGCTGTTTATGCCCAGTTATGATTTTCTGGGCTATATTATATGTTTTTCCTTAGTCCGCTATGGTGGGTTTTTTTTTCTCTAATTCACCTATTAACACACACACACCACCACCAACCCTCACACTGCAGAAGGAGTTTTAATAACAAAAGGAACATCTTAAAAAATTTGTGGAAATGTAGTGACCACTAGACATGGACTTCCATAAAGGCTGTACTCCAAAAGGAGTGAAATTTCTTCTGATTGAGAAAGGCCTGCCCAATAAGTACTGCAAGGATTAAACTTCATTTACACCTAGACTTCGAAAAATCACATCCATCTGCTAAAAAACCCCCACAACTTTGTTCTTGTTTTTTAATATACCACAGTGACCTTTCATGGTGTTGCATTGCTAGAAGTTGACTTTATAATAAATGGCAAATGAGCTGGTCACTTCAGTGTTATATACTGTGGGTTTATATAACATGAAGTTTTAGTGATACAAATTATGAACACTACCATGGACAACCCACAAAGCAGTATCTTCAGGAAATTACCTCTTCTGCCTCACCACAAGCACTTACTTGCCTTTACTACTAGAATTCATACTTCAAAAATTCAGGAAGTGGGTTACCACATACCAAATTTTAAAATAACAATCAACTGTTCACAGATTCTCTTTACTCGTCAACTCTTGAAATTGTTTATTTTTTTAATGCCATAAAAACTGCTAAGTCTTTATAACCAACTCTCACCAGCTAGCTCTGTGCTAGCTAGCAATACATCATAGAAACGGTGTTGTTCTGATAATGTATTACACTAATATATCATCAGTGTGACAATGCTCTATGATGGATGAGTAATACGTCTTCCAGACAAAGATGTCAAATACAGACTTGCTTGGGAAAGGAGCAACTCCCCTCCCTGTGTATTCTTCTAAGATTATTATCTTATAACTTTATAAAATGCTTTTAGAATTCTACTCAAATTACTCATTTGGGCAGCCAACACATTCCCACATAGACAGGAATGTTTGTCACAGCTCCAAGATCTGTTGATTCGACAGAGCTTTTCTTCACTTCTGGTGTGAGAGATGATAGAAAGTAACTCCCTTTACATGCAACATATGGTGTTGCATAAGGCAATAAATATCGCCCCATAGAAGCTCATTACTAGATTAGAAAATGCACTCACTGTTTAGACAGTCTGTAATTTATAGTTCTAAGGTAATGCAGCTTTTTTCCTTCATCTTCTTCTTCTTTGTCTTCTTCGTCTTCTTTATACAGTTTTCCATTTCCAACCAATTCTAGCAACTCAGTTTTCTCTTCTTTATGATAAATAGAATTGAAACAGTGCTTTGATTTGAGAAACTAGACATTGAAGTAATTCAACCTTTGGCTTGTCTCTTCTGTTAAATTTCATTGGGAGAGTTAGGATTTAACCAAGATCATATTTTCTTCCATATCTTGTAGAATGTAATTCCTGTACATTTAATTTCTAGACTACCATAACTGCATGTCTCTTGAAAGTTTTATCTCTTGGGTTTTTTTTGTTTTGTTTTGGTTTGGTTTGTTTTTTTTTTTTTTTATTTTGGTACAGAATGAGAGGTCTGTACAAAATGAAGATGTACAAGTACACCAGGAAATATGCTGCTATTAGATTTTAAGCAGACAACCTGACTGATAGCAACCTTACTTCTGCTAAAAAATGGTGATATCTAGACTTCAAAAGCTGGTTTTCCCATAGGCTGTAGTATCAATAAGGCAAGCCTTTCTGAGAGGCCCAAACTTTCCCTTCTCATTTGCCCATCGTCAGTCAGAGAAACAGGGAGTTGCATCAGCTATTAAATAAAACTATATATATAAATCTTCTGAGGGGAAGATGGATTTTTAATCAGATATAGTTTTCAGTGAGTCTTCAGGACACTAGGATTCAGTTGCTAGTTCTACTATAGATTGCTTCCTTTGAAATCTTACTTGAATCACTTTTTAATAAGGGTCTCAGATAGTACAATGATGGCCATGATAGAAAAAAGTACAGAAATTCATGAATATATAAAAAAGAAGACAAACAGAATGTCAAAGTGCCTTCTTTGTGAATCTGGCTAATATGGGACCAACAGACACAAAGTTAGGAGACTAATACTCTGTATAGTCTGTTAAAGGCAGCAGCCAACGGAGACTGTACAAGAATATTAAATTACTTGCATTTCCTATCTTAACAACATGGTATGAATTTCCTCCTCACTATAATAATTTCTTCTTAATTTTTCAGAATTACAGTCATTATTGCTATCAATATTAGGTAGACCTATAAGATCCAAAATATATGAAGAAACATTTATTATAATATAAGAAAATAGTAATGGCTATAGAAATTAGAAATAATTTTTTGCGTTCTCTGTGTCCATGCGATGCATGTTATTTGAATGTCAAACTACCCTCTTTTATACTACAGGAATGAATCCTAATTATTTGATCTGCTTTCTCTTTCAGCATATTGAAAATCAAAGGGAATTGTGTTACATAAAACATCTGGTTCAACAAATCATACTGAAAGCAAAGGAATAAATAAAAGGGAGCTGGAAAAAACATTATTTTCCATATTTCCATGATAATGTCCAGTGAGCTACTTACTGTGGAAATCTATTTTATAAAATAATTCCTTATTTCAAATTATAAATATAGAAACTAAAATGATTAATTAGCTTTAGAGAGACAATATATCTTTATTAATGCAGAAGAATAGACTTTTAGCAGAGTCTAAATGAAAAGTTACACCATATGAATAGGAAATTGTCCTTGCTAATTTTCTTAACTGAAAAACTATTTCATCTATAATTCAATTCTCTTACTTTATCCAATGGTATTATATATTAGACTTATTAAATTTGTATAATTGCAGCAAGCATAAATTATTTAAGAGAAACCATATTTCATTTAGTTTAGCATTATTATTAAATTTAGAATCTCTTTAGGAGAACTGAGATCAGATGTAAAAACTCTCCAAGGAAAGTGACACATCTTTGAGAAATGCTTCTTAGAGATTGTCATGAATAAGGACAATTAATTTATTCTTTTAAAATTATCTCAGATCTTAAATCTTATCTTTTACTTCATATCAAAGCACCAAAAGTTGGCATCACATTTCACATTTTATAAGATCTGGATACCTAGTGCCAATATAAGGCTTTAATTATGCTTTATTTATATATTGCTGATCTCCTAAGATGATCTGTCCTCCAAGAAATGTCAAACAACTTTTACTTTCAGTAGGAGTTAATGAAATTTTTGGTCTTTTTTCAGCAGTTTCAGGGCCAGATTGATAGTGCTAGAATTTTATTTTTTACATCAGTCTATTAAAATATTCGGTACTCAAATTTAGTTGAAATATACGTTTTAAAAAAATGGATTTTCACCTGAGTGATTTAGGCCTGCCTAGGCATCCTATTTCAATTTGCGAAATAGTAAAATTAAAGATGGTTATGAAATTCCCTATATTTACCAGTGTCCTCTCCTACAAAGTTCAATTCTTCTGGAGTCAATGCCCAAAGATAGAAAAAGAAACAAACTAAACCAAACCCCAACATATACATATATTTTAATGGTCTGAGTTTTTCAAAATTTACATTTATATTTTAGATTATAATAATTTCAAGAATGAGTGATGACTGGGGTATGGGTGAAGAGATTTTGTTCCAAACCCATCTCAGAACTTCCTACTATGTCTTTCTCAGTTTCAAAGAAGTTCTGTATAAAAAATGAAGATGTCTTTTAAAATTATTCTGCCATGGGATTTCATTTTGCATTAGCCAGCTTGTTCTTCACTATATGTGTGCAATTGCCAAGGCTACTGTAAAAACATATATGTACAATTATTATCAGTCCGTGGTTTAGAACAAAAAGGCAGAAAAGTCCCGGCTTTTCTACATCTCAGAAAAATTTTTAACATTGAAGTCTTTACCGCTAATTGGAATTCTAAAGAAGCTTGATCAATTATATTTAGAATAATGTGGATTTGTTATCATAAATAGTTCTAAAAATAGAAAGACTACCTACCCGTAAAGTCCAGGATAATTTTAACACTACTTCTTTCACAAATAGATGACACTAAAACAACCTGAGACAAATCAAAGGACTATGTACTTGTGAAAACAGTAGATTGTTTTATTTTAAGTTTTACAAACAGGCAATTCTCCCACTCTTTTAAATCTCTTTTCTACCCATAAGAACCCTCCTTTAATTTTAATGGGAGTAAATCCCCATCATTTTCCCTTTGGAGTGTTTAGATTCCTTTTTAAGTAACTGTATGAGTAGAAGTTCCTTATGCAGGATGACTTTAATCACATACAGTATAAATAAAGCACTGCTATATCCTAATTTGAAGCAGGTGGCTTATAAAATGAATATTCACTATGGGAAATAACATTAAATAGAATAATTGTATATAACATGTAAATAAATAAACCTTTGTGTGAAATATTACACAAGATTATAGATCTCCTATTCAAAAAGCTGTAATTGTGTAAGATAAAAATAGAGATCAAAACTACCAAGAAAAATAAATAAAAAGATTTGGAATTCCCCAAGAATAGAGAATCATAAATAACAGTTAGAGGTAATTCAAAGGCCATAGGTCAGAATATGCAAAGGCAGGTTCATCTAGTAACTCAAATTACAAGACAGTTTCATCTTTGCCTTGATACCTGAGCAAGAGCTTAGGTGCCCGTTTTTTCATCCTAATATCATGTAGATAACTACAAAGATTAGAAGGTATGATTATAGGGTAAAGTTGGGTGGTAGTCTGTGGGTGAAACTGTCATTGATCTAGTGATTTCAATTCTGGAGAACTAAAACACTCAAAATATTTTCTGGGGCTGTTGATTATTGTAAATATAGACAAAGAACATATTAGGATGATATAAGGTAGATCACACTGTTACTTGTGGAGCTGCTTTATGCTCTAGTTTCTGAATTCACTTCTGTGTATGTATAGTGTATATTTCCAGAGGTCCCTGGAGAGTCAGACCACAGGGTAAATTGAAGAGGTTTAAGCAAGATGGTGTTACTGCCTGCTGTTTGCATGTTGGCTAGACAGCTGTAACAAGCCTGTGGTACGGTACCTGCTTATTCTAGTGTCTTCCTGCCACCTGTTATGAAGAGAGGCTTCTCTTAGCATAGATTAGGCAAAAGTATTCAGGTCTAGAGAAGAGCAAACTTTTCCCAATAGAAAGCATTCCATATACAGTTTTAGAAATAGTATAGGGAGTGCAAAAATGTGTGAGAGTCTGCATGTGTATATCAACACTGGTTTCCATGTATAAAAACGTAGCCTTCAATGGCACAATCCAAATGGTGCAATGAAAGAGAAACAAATACCTTACTACTTCTAAAAATACAGGATACTGGTTTTCTTAATAGCCCTGGTATTTTTAAAGAAAATGTCTGAGAGTGGAGGAATCACTGATAAAAAACTGATTAATTAATCACAAAATTTTTGGAATGTTATGTAATTTGAACAAACTTTGATAGTTTTGGTAAGCAGAAATCTTGTATATTTCGCAAGATATTTAAGGGTACTGTCTTCACCTACATGCTTGCTTGGTATTTCTTTTCAGCACAGCTAAATGCAAAGACCTCCCTCCCCCTTGAGTAAGACTTGTAGGATGTACTTAGCAAAGTCTAGTTGTGTACTGGAAAAAGGCAGGAAAACTGTTGCAAAGGACAAAGCAATTGTCCTTTGAAGCGTGTGAGATCTTAATGGATGAGGAACACTACATGAGCCCACAGTGACAGGAAATGCAAAAAATAGATGGTTACATACATATAGAAATAGCAAGGAGTATTAGAAGAATGCAAAGAGATGGCATTTATCTCTGCTAGCCTCACTGGTCAAACAAATCTGGATAGTCTGAAGAGTTTCACCATCTATATTTTTCTAAAATTAAGTTGGGGGTGGAGAGGGGGAGGAACCCAGTGGGATTGCAGAAAAAAAGAGTAATGGATTGTAAATGACTGATGGAGAAAAAGATCCCTGCTAAGGAGTACTCTGAGAGCTTTATTTGTTTATTTTATTGAAAAGAAGATTAATTTTGATCACTGTACATAAATATTTTCATGAGAACAAAAATACAGAGTACTATGAAGTTCTACTACTACCAGAGAAAGGAATAAAAAGGATTAACTTCTGGAAGCTGAATTCAAATAAAATCAGCTGCAAACGACAACTTTCTTTTCCTTTTGATGGATCAACCTTAGAATAAATGTGTCATTTCATGACCTGTAAAGGTTAGGGATACAAAATTTAACCTTGTAAATAGGTTTATTGTCTTCTAGCTGAAAAGAAGAATGTTAAGGAATTTGTTTTTGTAACTTGTGTACTGCTAGCCTTTCACTTTGTATATACTCACTTTTTTTTGCAACTTGTCCAGCCTATGTGTACTTTGTTTTCAGCTTTGCTCCACAACATCTCCTCTCCCTCCTGGGCCCAGTCAACAGTTGAGTTTTACCTTGTTTCATGAGTTAGAATCCTGAATTATCTCCATTCCCTAGCTTGTCCATTCTTTGAAGACCAATGTCTTCAGGAGACCCATGATTATACCTTTTCCACACTGAACATTGTTACACTGCAAAACCTAAAACACACTTGGCCCTATAAACATTTCCATTCATGTGTTAATGCAATCATTTTGAAGGAAATAAAATTACTGAAGTACCAAAAAGCTCCAAGTGCAAGACCATAAAAATACATACTTTGATGTGACAATTTCTTGTCACACAAGCAAGATCAACAAGCTTACATATTTTGGTTTTAAAAAAGTATTTTTCAAAAATGAGCTGTCAACAGCATGAAGAACTGTGAATTTGTCTTTTTTGTAGGGTTTTTTTTTCATATGCACAGCTATCATCAGTTTCTCTGATTTGTATTACAGTTATGACATCCCCTACTACATTGCTTTTTGATAGCAATCCACGATAATAATCCTGAGGCCCAATAGCATGTTTTGTGTTCAAAAAAAATCAGCATTTGATTTCAATCCTGATGTTGTATTACAAGTCTAGACAAAGTAAGAGTTAACCAGATAGCCCTCTCATTTCCTTAGGAACATATATATGTGAGCAGGTGAAGACTGACTTAAACTCTTCTACCCAGATTCTAAGCAGGTCAGGAAAAAACATCGGCCATAGCCTGGTGGCTGTATAGTTCCATTACTGAGACACTTTCCCTATGCAAATTTTCAGAGTCAGGCACAGCACTACTAACACAAGTGTCTGGCTTTCAGGCAGACAGCTGGGGTTATGGGCTCAGGATTTTGTGAGGAGAAGAGCAATGAACAAAGCCTCTGCCAAAATTAATGAACACAGGTATGAGAAAAATAACACCAAACAAACAAAAAAACACCTAAAAATTCAGTGTTACAAGCTGATGTCCCTTGATATTTTGATACAGGCAGCCACCATTAAGAAGACAAGGAATGAGTAATAGGGTTGTGATAATGAATCAGTCTTTTTCTCTTGCTCTCTTCAGCTTTTCCACATATGCCTCAAGGAAGATAAAATGTAATGTAGTTAAGATACTGTAAAATAAAACGAAAAGTCAGTCTAAGCAGTCTATTATGGAAATGGTCACAGAGTCATCACAACAAGGCGGTGGGCAGGAAGTGCATTGAAAAAGCTTTGATTTTCAAAAGCAAAGAGACACACTTCTGTGGATCTGCATTCTCAAAGTTATCACTACAAATGTTCACGGATGTACCAACTTATACAACATCTCTTATACTTTATCACCAAAAGCTTCATTCCTCTCAAGGCAGCTTTAAAAAGTGAGAAAATATTACAGCTTACTATTAATGGGCCCTATCACAAAGTAGTACCTATTGGGTTATAATAATTATCATCATATATCACTCTTTAGTTTACATTGTATTGAATTTCTCATTTTTTATCACTACAAAATTATTCTAGTGTTGAATATCTTCAACACTTGCACAACTTGTGATTATTTCTATAACTTATGTGGCTTTCTTATGATCTTTTTTTTCAGATTATACCTGAAATAAGAAAGACTATCCTGTGAATATACAAGAGTTGTGGATGGATTGCATCTGCAGAATGCAGGACAGAGGCTCAGTTTCTGAGCATAAGAGTTTACTACTTTTGTTCCATAATATCAGATTATATCACACAGATAAATCCAACATAAACCCTTGTTAGTGTTATTGTATTAAAATAAATGGTACCCTTGACATCATTCTCTGATAAGACTAGCTAATAATGTGCTATTGAAAAGTACATAGAAAGATTTGTGATATACTTTAATGTCTTCATATCACTGCTCACAAACTTCTTAATCTTTAAAATTATAGCTAAATTAAACAAAACGCATTTTACACATTAACAGTATTTATGGCTATAATTTACATTAAGAGATTCTTTAACAGATTCTTGGTTTCCCCTTCCTACATATCTCTGTACTTTAAAAACCATGTATCTTATGAAAAGCAAATACATTTATCTTTACCTGCCTTTTAGGTTATACAAAGCTATGCAGATTTTCTGCTACATACAGTAATTGCCTATGTTAGAAACAGAATGTTCCTCCCACACCAAATCCTGAACAAATGCAGTAGTAAAATTGCTTGGTGTAATGCTGCGATAAATCAGCTGTCAGGCAAAACGTACTTAGTTGGAATTTCTTTATTGGACAAAAGGTCACAACTCAGACATACACAGCAGATCTGTTAAGCCTGACATGCCAAACAGGAGTCACTGAACTTAACTCTTTACCTTACGCCTCTTTCCCCTTGTGAGTCACCTCTAAATGTGCCTCTGTTACCTGATCCCTGATGTAGGCTCACCTCCACAGGTGTGACCCTACACACATCGCAGAACTAGGCAAGTCCCAAAGGACATCTAGGTAAAAGTAATAGGAGTTTGAGAAAAACCATGGCTCTTCCCCATGTCTTCTCTTCACACATCCCCTCCCATTTCATCCTTCTAACAAGGGATCCATCCACTCTAGCCACCATGGAAAAATAGCAAGGAGACGTGCAAACAAACTGCCCCCTCCTGCCCCAACAGACACTCAAATGATTGAATATAGTGCCAGATAGAAGTACTGGATGGTAGAAAGCGACCCACAAGGTGAAATGTTCACCAGTTAATAGCATACATCATAAAAAAGTCACTATCACCAGCTGTACCATATTTCCAACATATTAGACTTCTAATGACTGCGTTGGCAATTAGGAAGATTAATGCAGAGAAGGCAAAATTCACTGTAAAGCAGAATGCAGGACATGGCTTTAGGCTGTATTCTTGCAGCTTCTTGTTTGATGTCACAGAATTTCTCAGCTGCCTCAGCATGCTGTCATGACCTTTCTCCAGATAAACAGACCAGAGGTTCACCATCAGCAGATATAAGAAGCTGGAATTCTTCTTGCACCAGTATGCTAACTACAATTTATCTGAAACTAGTGCAAAAGGTAAGAAACCAGCCTCTCCTTGAGCTCAAAATATTTGGAAGTGTTGCATAAATACACCTGTGTTGGAGTGGACATAACAATAAATACCAGTGTAAGTCACTGTGCAGACCTTGCCTTTTGCTTTCTGTCACTGTAGTGTTTAAACAAAAGGTAGACAGAAAAGGATTGTCATTATGAATTTTTCTCTTGTACTTGAGAAAAGATTGCAGAATTTGGAGGCAGGAAGGGAGGAGATAAGAAGGAAGGGAGGAGGGCAGGGAGGGAAATTACAGCATTTATTTATGACTTTGCAAAATAACTCAAAACTGATATTCTGACTTAAAAATTAGTATCCCAAGTTCAGTCTTTTTATGTATATCATCATGATTATTGTTTGGAGGAGAAAAGCTGGTATTATTCGTTCAGCAGATAAAAATTAGAAAATTTTACTGGAGAAAACTTTGCCATTTTTTCCCATCAGATAAAACAGAGAATTTGGCTCATTTTGTAAGTCTTGTCTCTTCTGTACCGCAATACAGCTGAAGTAATATTGCTCTCTCCAAATAAAAAAACTACTCTAAACATTTAATATATTTCTGGTTGATCTTGGGCAAAAGGTTATCATGTGCTTCTGGCTGGCAAGCTAAACTCTTGTTTTCACTTCACTAGAATCTTGTTCAGAGGACATGGTTCAATTGAACTGAACAAAGGTTATGATCATACATACTGTGTGCACAGTTCTTGATAGTAGGTGATGTGAAACTGTTTCTTCTGCAACTTTGACCTTAACATTGTGCAACAGCATTCTGAATTTCTATAAATCTCAAAAATTCATTATCATTTGCACAAGACCTTCACATGGACTTTACTTTGAATAATTCAGTGTCTTTTAATATTAGCTCATGTTTTTAATTAAGATATGCACAATATATGACATTTCACCAAGTGTCTTTCAGGAGGCTTTGATGATAACACAAAATGATGCTATGGAAAGTCTTTGCTTTTAATAACTCCAAAATTATATTATTCTGGGGTATATTTCTAAGGCCTTATTCATTTTGTGGGGGAGGGGAGGAAAAGGGTCTTTCAGTATTGTTAATTAAGATGAAGATTCTCATTAACTGAAGCAAATGTTAAATGGCCCAAGGGAGTGCATAAATAATAGGCTCACTAATAAACTGTAGTATATTGAAGCTGAGGAAAATAACTTTAAACAATGCTTTTGCAGATTTACTAATTACAATAGCCTCCAGCAGTGCCAGATCAACCTGCAAAGAACTTAAAATACCATTTGTTCTGTTTCCAGAAGTGCTTCAGAATAATTAAACTGTTTTGAATCAAAATTGCTCAATCTGCTTATTAAAATAAAAATAGGCAAAATAGTTGTTAAAATATTGTGGACTCCTGGTGGCTATATATTCCATAATTGAAACAGCTCTTTCCTAAAACGGCAGTACTTCTGGAAATGAAATACATTAATACACTTACGTTTTATTCTAATTAACTGTAGTGGTTAGTAAGTGCTTTATTGTTGCAGGAAGATGATTTTGCTGTTATGAAAGTTATTATGTGGGAAACAGTGGTACTTATCAGTAGTTCTAGTATTTTCAGAACGACAGCTCCTTAAAATCAGTGTTATGCTTGGGTCTCCTTCACACAGGACACTAAAGGATGGTATGTATTTCAAAGCACTTTTTTTTTTTTTTTTTTTTTAAATGTAAAAATACATCACTATTATGGGTTAACACCAGCAGGCAACTGACCCCCATCTAGCAGCTTGCTTACTTCCCCTGCAGTGAGAAGCAGAAGAGAACTGGGAAAGTAGAAGTGGGAAAACTCATGGGCTGAGGTAAAGTTTAATAAGGCAAGAAAATACTGTACATGTAAGCAAAGCAGAATAAGGAATTCATTCACTACTGACCATCAGCAGGCAGGTGTTTACCAGGGAAACAGAACTTCATCACTTATAATGGTTGCTTGAGGAGTCAGTTGTCATAACTTTGAATGTTCCCCCTTCCTAATTCTTTACCCCAGCTTGTATGGCTGAGCAGGTCACTTGGGATGAGCTGCCCCAGCTGTGTCCCCTCCCAACTTCTTTTGCACCCCCAGCCTACTCGCTGGCAGGGCAGCATGAGAAACATAAAACACTGTGTAATTACTGCTCAGCAGTAATTAAAACATCCCTGTGTTATCAACACTGTTTAGGTCACAAATCCAAAACAGCACCATATGAGCTGCTATGGAGAAAACTAACTCCACACCAGGCAAAACCAGTACAGCTATGAACAATCACATGGCATGGAAAGGTTGATGAAGATCTGACAGGTTCAAGAACACAGAAAATGGTAGAATCACAGTATAATTTTGCTTGAAAGGAATCTATGGAGATTAGCTGGTTTAAAACTTTGCTCAGAGCAGAGTCAGCTTAAAGTTAGATGAGGTTGCTTTGAGCTTTATCCAGGTGAGTTTTGAAAGCATCCAGAGACAAGAATGTTCAGAGTCTCTTTTACCAACTTGGTTCAGTGTTTACCACTCTCATCATAAACACTTTTTCAGCATATCCAGATGGATTTTCCTTTTTCACAACTTATGACTATTGCCTCTTGTGTATTGGCTTTGACTCTAAGAAGAGTCTTTTCTATAACTCACCACTAGGAGTTAAAAGCAGCAATTAGATGCCCCCTATCCTGATCATCTCCAGGCTAAAAAAAGCCACAGCTCTCAGTCTCACCTCAAGTATCATGTTTCCCAAGCCTTTAACCACCTTAATGCCACTCTGACTCTGCAGTTTGCCAGTCTCCCTCTGGTTCTGGCAGAGTACCCGAGGTCCGCTTGCATTTCTTTCCTTCCTTCTGCTTCCTGTGTTCCATACTACCTTGTAACTATGCATTAATTGTATCTTTATCAGTTGTTGAGAGCATAGGAACAAGCTTCTTCCTATGAGGCTTACTTTCAGGGCAATGGAATAATAAAAGGAAAGAAATTCCTTCTTTACTTACTTTCCTTATGGTGTTTTGAAACACAATCATCCATGACCATCAGCCAGCAATCCTGTCTTTTTCAGTCTCCAATTACTGCATTAATAATCCAGTTCTGTCTACCCATGTGCCCTCTCAAAAGCTTTAAAAACACATTGCCTTCAAGTTTTTGGATATCAACTTAGAGAACAAGCAAAGGAGAGCAAAAGGAGTAGAGACATTTTTATTCTTTGTTTGTCTATATGAATAGAGCCATCTTGAATGCTGTCTTCCACAAACAAGTGATTTTCAGTATTTTTTATCATTAATTCTTCTCACAATTTTCCTACATTCAGTAAGATCTGAAACATCTCATTAAACTACTGTTCCTTAGGTAGCTCAGTTTGCATTTTCCATTTTCAGCATCAACAAGCCGTGAGCAATCATCAGCAGACAATCTATTAAAATAATTATTTTCCCAGAACTGACTGATTCTCCACCATACATGTCTTCCTTTAATTTGTTATGACACCCTTTTGATGGATCACTCCATTCCCTTGTACTTGATATAGTCCGGAAGTCTCAAATACAAACTGTTGTGCAAATAAAGACCTTGAAAGACATGTATTCATGAAAAAAATTAAGTTCAGTGGTATATTGGAGTATATTCTGTAAACCTTTGGCAGGGAAGGACTTAAGATAAATTTCAGAATAATAATGAAACCTAAGCTGAAATCTTGATGAAACATCTGAAATAACATTTTCAAAAGCATGTAAAACTGGTCGGCTATCACTTCCATTACATGAACAAATTCTTTTCAACACAAAATTAATAGGAAAAAGAGCTAGACACATTGTTGATAGCTTTTAGATAACTTACCATTTTTTGTTCAATGTTTAACATTGTGCAGATTGTCTGATTGGTTATCTACAGCTTCATTGTGTTAAAATCCCCTTATTTTAAACACTGTGGAAGAGGGAAGATCTAAACTGACTTGTAAACTTTACACCAAAATGAGGTTTCATAGAATAGTTTAGGTTATAAGCGACCTTAAAGATTGCCTAGTTCCAACCCCCTGCCATGGGCAGGGACACCTTCCACTAGACCAGGTTGCTCAAAGCCCCGTCCAACCTGGCCTTGAGCACTTCCAGGGATGGGGCATCTAAAACTTCTCTGTTTTCTTCACTACTGGGATATTTCTTTAACTTACACTACCTTAGGAATTCTATGTGTATTGAAAAATTGGAAACACCACCAGAAGAATGGAAAGTGACTAATTTTGGGTTTTAGGGGGGGGGGGGGAAGCCATTGACCTTTTGGCCACCAGCTGATGCCCCACCTCGCTCTATACTCCCCGTTCCCCAGCCAAACCTCTAGGTTAATAGTGAAGATTTGGTGGAAGGAGAACATGTCTTCTTATGAAGTTATAAATGGTGAGCTTTACAAATTATAATCACATCTCATGTTCATGTTTCAAATAACTTTTATTTGGGAGAGGAGACTTTTTTCCTGTGCTATTAAGTCCCCAGTATTGCTTTACCAAAATTGTTTTAGGGAAGTTTTTGTTTGTTTGGTTTTGTTTTTTTCTTATCAATATATTTTTACAAAATATTTGTTATTCTGATCAGATAAAGCTGAGCTGGGTATACCCACACACAGGTTTCTTAAAAGCCTACACATCTCAAATGTCAGGCTTTTAAAACGCTTATTCATCTTTCACTGTCAGAACTGATCTTTTTTACACTTCCTCACCATCAAATCTATTCTGACTTCCCCACTATAGGAAAACACTGAATAATTATAATCGAAGTGCACTTTGAAAACAACTACAAACATCACTATACGCACCTTTGGATACCCCTAAACAGTCAGTCAATCAGGCACTATTTTAAGAAATAAAAAATAACAAATGTTAATTTAAGACCAAGACCTCCATTAAAGAACATATCTTTCTCCAGCAAAACAATCAGATTTATCTGCATGCCTGTATCTCACTAACATCAATAAGGAGAAACACACACATAAGGAAAGCACATGGTTAAATATCTTCTTGAGATGGATCTGTATATTGGATGATCTCTCAAGAATTTATTAAAAAAAGTCACTTCAGACATTTTATTGCTCCTGCTGCAGTTGTCATTTGTCTTTTTTCTTCTTTGTATGTGGGTCTGTGTGTGTGTGTGTGTCTCTCTCTCTCTCTCTGTGTCTCTGTGTGTGTGCGCGCACATGTATGTGCATGTGTGCGTGCATGTGTGTGTGTGTGTGTCTGTAGGGGCACGTGAACTCAGGAGAAGCATCTAATGCTCAGGTACAGCTGTGGATGACCACATACTGACTTATGCTGAATCATATTATTTAGCCATAGAGCCTAGCAGGATTCAAATTTGCAGGGGAAAAAAAAATAAAGAAAAAAGTCAAAGACACAAAAACTAGATACTTTGTTTGCATTATGTAAATTACAGTTTAGCAATCATTTTTGCAGCTATCATCTCAAATAGGTATCTGTTAAGCCCCATACTGTTGATAAAATGCATTATAGCTCATTTAATTGTCATCTGTGCTGACCTCATAGCTATACCTAAATGGATGGGCTGCAGTTGAATCAATAGCCATCTGATCTTTTTCACTGAATCTGGTCTTCTTAATTGGGAGGAAACACTGATCTACAAACTATAAGCTTTGCCTGTCCAGTCAATGTGTTTTTCAACACAGGATCTGAATCAGTCACTCAGATCTGTGCCAGGCCTCTTCCTTAGCTCCAAAACTGTGTATGGCAGTCACTGGTATCCTGGATAAACAAGTTTCACTTAGTAACCATTGTAACAAGACAGGTTAATTGTGAAATATTGTGTGTTGCTGAGTCTTGAAGCAGCAAAGAAAGCAATTAATGTAAACTAAGTTGAAGAAGCACCTGCTGTGTGTGTTTTGAGAGTGGTCTTTTCCAGGCAATTAATTTGATTGCCCAAAATGTAAATATCTGAGGAAGTAAGCATAGCAGCATATGAAAATACTTGCAGTTCAAACTGCTTCTTTTTCTGTCAAATGTTGAAACATGATGAGGCAGATTCCCCAGCTAGTGTAAACTGTATATACTTCACTGATTCCAACTGATAGTTTTCCTCATTCAATGTGTGGCTAATTTGCTTTTCCACACATAGGATGTAAGTAGGAGCAAAAAACAGCAACGTGAGATGAGAAATTTACCAAACCTACAGCTTTCATATCTTTTTTGTATCACTATATGGACACATAGTGTCAGGGAGCTGGGTGCATGCACAGCTGGGTGCATCCTTTTCTTTCGTCTCCCAAACTGGTGCATCCTGTGAAAGGCCAGGGGTCTTGGTAGGTCACTTACTCTACCCTCCTGTTAAAGACCACAGTCATGGTAACTAAAAAAAAAAAATCCAAGCAGTTTTTTTATCTAACAAGATAAAAAACAGCGGTGGTGCAGTCTTCGCAGTTCCAAAGGAATTCTAGGAAAGTGACTACCATATCAAAAAAAACCCAAGCACTGTAAGTGGGTGTTTTACTGTGAATTTAATGTGAACAGAATACACTGATCAGAGGACTATGGAGCAAATCAATCTAATTTAATCACACTGAATGAAGTAGAAAACCCCAGGGGATTGCATCTCTATCTTGCAGGTGTAACTTCCACTTAGAAAAAAAAGAGGTAAGATGATAACTGTTAGTGTTGACTTTCTTTAACACAACATTGCAACATTTCACTTCAAAATAACAATTGCTTTTATTTCTCCAATAATTGAGCCTACATATGTGACTCAAAGCAGC
This sequence comes from Falco peregrinus, assembly GCF_023634155.1. NCBI lineage: Eukaryota > Metazoa > Chordata > Aves > Falconiformes > Falconidae > Falco > Falco peregrinus. The sequence goes on from NC_073723.1 coordinate 6,814,403, forward strand.
ACTTATAGTCAACCCACAAGGACACCTACATGTCTGCAAAGCGCACGCTCCTACCAGGGGTTTGGCTGCCAGGGCTCAGGGTCAAGGCAGCATTGGCCCTTGGCCTCAGTGGCTGCTTCTGGACCAGGCTCTGTCACAGGGCCCAGCCTGAGAGGTGCCTGCCTCCATGTCATGGTCTGCTTGGGCCTGCATCTTCTACCTGCTGACCTGCATCCATCCCTAGGAAGGTTCTCAATGCCAAGGGCTAGGGTTGCCCTGGTGCCTCTGGCTGCCCTGCTTCTGGCTGCAGTGATGGGATGGGCCCTGGCAGCTGAGCCCTGCCATCACCCGCCCAGGGGATCCCCCAGCGCTGCCCGCGCCCAGCCCCAGGGAGCTGATAGCCTCTGCAGTGCCCTGACACATCACTGTCAAAATAGCAGAGACGTATTTTCAGATTGCAGCTTTGCCCATTGAGTTACAGGCACTACAACCACCTTGTAATTAAAATGACACAAATACAGACTCGGGTGTTGGAAACCAAAATCGAAGTCCCGGGGGAACAAATGAAAGCAAGTTTAAATAACCTTTATACTAGCTCTTGGGCAAACAGCATTTCAATTCGTTTTACATCTCAGCTCTCTGAACTGCTATGAGAACCTATCCTACACCAAGCGTACAAGAGGGAGTCAGACAGTCTTTTTAGCCTCAGATTCAAGTGGAAAAATCTCTCTTTGAAAGAGCTCTTTTGCTACTTGTTAATTTATTTTTCCACCACTACCTTTACTTTCCTTCCTTTCACTGAAATTGTCTTGCTGCAAATGTACTTACACAAAGTAGTCTGTAAAATGAACTTTAAACATAACATGTTCAGCAAATTGATGTGTACAGAACAATCCAAATTTCTTTTAGCTGTGGTAAGATTCAGGAAGAAAACAATGGTATAGATTTAGATAACAACCTCTCAGTCTGTTTGATATGCAGCTAACAGTGTGCAGCATAACAGAACAACAGTTTGCTAATGCATGTCACCAACAAGATGCTCCCAGTTAGATTAAGTAGATTCAGAAGTTCCCGTCAACAGTTGAAAAGCTTTTATAAAAAATGCTGACTTGGAGGAAGATTCTGAAGAGAGGTTTATATGCGATATCCTTATGATCTGATTCTTTCTTCCTCTTTTCCCATACACGATGTACATCCTTAAGACCATTAAATAGAATCTTTTCAGCATCTGTAATCCACCTAAAGCCATTCCTCAGTCGCTCCTGCTGACTAGATAATTCAGACTTGCTGTGTTCTTCATAAACAAATTTCTAAAAGCTCTCCCCACAGGAAATTGTCTCAGCACTGATTTCTCCACTCACTTTGAAGTTACCAGTAGGAATCTAAACAAGATGAAACATAGATAGTGGTGATGTGGCCTTGGACTTTTTTTTTTTTTTTTTTAATCCCACAGCTTTCTAGTAAGTACAATCTCTTTTTTGTTCAAACAAACTGAAATCTGCATTTGCTGTCTTTCAGGAGACTGCCTTACCTACCAGACTCTAGGTTCTTTCAATTATTTCTGTCCCACTTGCTTTGTTTATTTCTTTTTTGCCTAGTAGAATTAAATACTCTTTAGCCAGAGAATAGATGTTTAAATGATGGGAATGTCTTTGCATATGAATGGTTGGACACTTGCACATCTTCTCACAGTTTTGAAGCCTAATGTAACTGTATTAACTGGAGCCTTCTCTATGCAGTTTAACAGTACTGCAGCTTTAGCCTTCTCCTAAATTCATCATGTCAAAGCAAACATCTCCTGTAAGCATAACACATGTGAAGAACTCTAGCTAATGTGATGCTTTGAAGTTCATAATGGGCTGAGTTACCAGTTTTTTTCACAGCATATGATAAATGAACTACATGCAACAATGGTACAAAAGAACTCTAAACTGCATGCAGAAATTATTATTATTGTCCTTCGTGCTCACTTCTAAACCTGGGGGACCCGGATTAAAGTGTATAACCAAAAAATAAAAGGCTAGGATCGGACTTCATCAGTACTGCAATTCAGTTACTCTCTGCCTTTACTGTCTATTCCCAAAGGTAGTTTACAGAAAGGATAATTTGCAAACATAGCAAATTAAGCCAGCTATTATTTACATGAAGTGCTGATGAACTGTAGGCTCTTCATAAAAAATTCACTGTAGAGAATATACCAGAAAGTACTTCAGTACTCGGCTGCCTACAAATGTCCATGTGCAACATACAACATAAATGATAAAAGCTTTGAAATTTTTTAGCAATTTATCATTACCTCTTTTTAAAATGGAGCCAGTATCTTGAAAGTTTGTGCAAATGGGCAAACCAGCCTGTATAGTTGACTGGGATCTTTCAGTTCTCTGTGAGTGCATAGTCACGGGCAATGAGAATCAAATTATCATGGATCCCAGCTATGCCCAAAGGAGTGTTCAGTGCTGGGAGCAATTAAAAAGAACTTTTCTGTTCCTCAGTACTGTCATCCCACACATTGACAAGTCTTTGAAAGCAAAGAATAAAATTCCTCACACATAATTAGCTAGTACAAACTGATGAAAGAATTAAATACAAAGTGTTCTGCTCAAAGACATGATCATCAATCTACAGTTTATTCCATCACCGCTGATTTGAAAATGCAGAAAGATAGGCAAATTATCCCATTTTCCCACAGAGCCCTTAAGGGGCAGAGAAAAGGGTCTCAGACCCTTCTTAATCCTTTAATTTTCTTTTTATTTTTATTTTTGGGCTGGTTATCTTAGCTTGATTAGCGCAGTGCCAAGTAGAATATACATAAATAAAAGGACTTCTAAGACTTAATGAAATTGTTCTGAAAGACAGAATTAAAAATATAACCAATCATTTAAGATGTACTGACCTTTCATATGATAAACAATTTCAGGTGTCCAAACATTCCAGTTTGTGTTCTGACCTATGAAAGCCAATATTGGAAATATTTTGACAGGGTAACTGCTTACACAACTTGATTCTTGCTTCTCTTAATAAAATAAAATAATTAGTTTAGCAACACAGTCAAATGTTGAGGTGTAACCTCTACCCAGTTTTAATCAAAGTGGGGTTTATTATTTTCTTCAATGAGGTGAGAATTTTGCTTCTCTGCTTTAACCCATCAGCTAGACATCTCAGACACAAACTGTTGAAACAAGCTGGAGATGAATAGAGCTTCAAGTTTCAGCTGTAAATCTTCAGTAATATTGCTTTGTTTATGCCAAATATAGTGAGACTGGACCAGATTCTGTTAACTGTTTCATCAATAGAGCTAAACTAGATTCACTGACTACAGGAGACCGCAGAAGGGTAATTGGAGGTACATTTTGTCTCTAAATGCTTCTATAGCTAATCTGTAAGTAGAAACCTGCATAATTTTCCACTAAATATGCAAGATGAGCAGCACTGGCTGGAAGAATTAGAGAAACAAGAGTGCCATACTCTATAATCAGTTTGTTTTTCATCTGCTGTACACCTGTGGCAAGAATATTTTTAATGTAGGTGGTGTATTTTGAAGTGAAAAAATAAATTTGTAGTTAATTTCTGAACCTGATAGCATGTTTTCTGTTTTCAAGGTATCTATTCAGCTTCTATAAGTATCCAATTTTTTTCGCATGAAATTTCTTACATTTGAAATAAAAACTCTAAAATTAAAAAAAAAAAAAAAACCAACAAAAAACCCGCATCCCTCAAGATCAAGTCCTTAACTTATGCTTTTAGGGGAGGGTACATGAGGTCATACTAAGTTCTTATCCATGTAAATATGCACTAATTGTCTCCATAGACAGTGCAGGGAGACTGGATCTTTAACTCTTAATAGTGAATTGTAGACTGGAATCTCATAGACAGATGCTGCTGTGTGTTTCAACTTCTGTATTATTTTCTGGTGTGCTTAGGAATTTCAGAATATTTGCCTTTTCCAGACCCCATAAACATATCCCATTGTTTCCCAGAGAACCGAGATTGTGCCCTTATTTTTCTCTTTCTTTATAATGAAAAAAATATTTTTTTCAGTAAGAATACACCAGCATGTTCTACATATGAAACGGTTCCCATCTTCAATTGCCCCTCAGGTGTGACACCTATTTCAACCATTGCAATGCTATGTCTATTTTCAGGGAGTAAAGAGCTCCATGAACAGATTTCTGGAACTAGGAAGATACTTCAGTGTGTCATGGTTTAACCCTGGCCAGCAAAAAAGCCCCACACAGCTGCTCCAGCTGCATCCCCAGAGGGATGGAGAGGAGAATTGGAAAGGAATGTAAAACTCAGGGGTTGAGATAAGAACAATTTAATAGGTAAAGCAAAAGCCATGCATGCAAGCAAAGTAAAGCAAGAAATTCATTCCCTGCTGTCTATCAACAGGCAGGTGTTCAACAATCCCCAGGAATGCAGGGCTCCATCACGTGTAATGGTTACTCAGGAAGAAAAATGTTGAACGTCCCCCCTTCCTTCTTCTCCCAGCTTACATACTCAGCATGATGTCCCATGGTATGGCATACCTCTTTGGCTAGTTCATGTCACCTGTCCTGGCTGTTTCCCCTCCCAATCTCCCATGTCCTTCCAGCCCTCTCACTGGCAAAGCCAAAGAAACTTTAAAGTCTTTGACTCAGTATAAACATCACCCAGCAACAACCAAAACCATCAGTGTGCTATCAGCATTGTTCTCACATCAGAGCCAAAACACAGCCCTGCACCAGCTACTAAGAAGAAAGTTAAATCTGTCCCAGCTGAAACCAGGTAACAGTGCCAGACCAGAAATACACTCAGAGGGAGGATAGCCACCCATACACTTTCATAGTTGCCTGTATGAATGTCACAGAGGATGTTTCCTTATAAAGACATAGCTCAGAACTATGCAGAGCAAAGACTGGGCTGCAGCAAAAAATCAGCTTGATTTACCATTCTTAAGATATTGTGGGGACAGGCATTCTCAAAAAATTCATTAAAAAAAAAAAAGGAAGAAAAATGGAATACATGATTACTCTCTGAGTGGGAACATACTGAGCCTCAGCCTGCCACTTCCATTTGGCAGGTACTCTCAACAGACCAGTCCTCAGATTGCCTTCTTTAGATATCTTTAGCAATCTCACACAGAGTGTAATAGGCTATTCAGCATGACTTTCTTTCAGTTATTTTGTTTAGAGAAAGATCATAACCAACCAATTTTGTCTAAATGAAAGATCCCTTTTTCCTTTAAAAAAATATTAAAAAGAAATCTATCAGCACAGTACAAGTAAAAATATGTTTACCTCAATATAACTACCAAAACTACAATACTGAAAATATATCAAACACTTTTGACCCCTCCAGTCTTTCAAACTCTCTCCTAGTAGAGAAATATTTGCAAAAGAGCCTCCTGGAGGTTATACCAGCACATTTTAATTAAAGTCCTAATGAAATAAAGTTCTATCAAATTATGCTGGATTGAAACTTACACTATGTGCCAATTATAAAAAGTTGATTGCAATTTCAAAATTAAATTGAAGTATATTAAATTTTATTTACAAAATAACAAATACAGCTGCTTGTTTATGAATTTTTAGATAATTAATTTTTGTAGCGGAATCAATAGCTTATTGAAAAGTTCTGAAAGAACTTATCAGAAATATTTTTTTAAATTATGTAAATAAAATTGTAATGGCATCAGGTCATACAATGAGTTTATCAGCGCTCAAGATAGAAGGTATGTTGCAGTTACACTAAGACACTGCATTGGAGACTAAGGAATCATAGAATCAGAATGGTTTGCGTTGGGAAGGACCTTAAAGATCACCTAGTTCCAAACCCCTGCCATGGTCAGGGACACCTTCCACTATAAATGAGCTTTCTTGAGAGCTGCAGGCTCATGGTGGGTGTCTGCACACCCCTGGGGTTCCTCAGTCAGGAAACCCCCCTGCATGCTGTGAACCCCCAGTCCACTGTGGAATATGCAGCAAGCTGATCGCCTGGATCAAGTGGCAGCCAACATGGCTTTGCTAAAAGCAATAAACTTGCTCATTGTGGAGCCTAATGATTGACAAGCAGAGCATATGTTGCAGGAAATATCTGGGACAGGTAACTTCTGCTTTCTCCTTTGTCAGATTGCATGCAAAGCCAACAGAAAACAAATTCCTTTGGCTCCAGTGGGATGGTGCAAAAGAAACTTTTTCTGAAAAGTAGGCTAGACTAGAGTAGGGTAAGGTAAGAATAAAATAAAAGCAAAGTAAAATCAAGGTAAAGGTAAAGTGAAATACCGTTGACTGAAAAAAACTTAAAATTGACTAGCTTTAGAAAAGTTACACATTAATCACCATGTGAACCATTAACCCCTGATCTACCTTAACTCCATGACAAGATAGCATTGTCCTAAGCTCTCTACATAGGTGACTAATAAAGTTGTTATTGTCAAATGTCCGTCCAATACTAAGTAACAAACGAAGAAAACTTACCTCATATTTAAATACAGAAATAGAAAGCCATTTGTTGTGGTTTAACACCAGCAGGCAGCCAAGCACCTCACAGCTGCTTACTCATCCCCCTACGATGGGATGGGGGAGGGAATTGGAAGGGCAAAAGAGGGAAAACTTGTGGGCTGAGATAAAGACAGTTTAATAGGGTTAAAAACAAAAACCCAAACCAAATCAACAAAAAACCCCAAACAAACAAAAAACCCACAAGTTATGCAAAAAACCCAATTGCTGACCAGCTGACCAATGCCCAGCTAGTCCTTAAGTAATGGCAACCCCATCAAACTTTCTCCCCCAAGTTTTAATCACTGACCATGATTATCATATAGTACATAATATCCCTTTGGTCAGTTGGAGTCAGCTATCCTGTGTCCTCCCCCAGCTTATTGTGCACCCACAGCCTACTTCCTAGTGGGGCAGTATGAGAAACAAAAGGCTCACTGTGTAAGCACTGCTCAGCAATGACTAGAACATCAGTAGATTATTAACACTTTTCATGACAAATCCAAAACATAATACCATGCAAACTACTATGAAGAAAAATAAATATAGCCCAGCCAAAAACAGTACACCGCTGTAGTGCAAAAGAAATTATTTAGACAGTGTAATTCTATCACTTAGTACATTTTTTCTGCTTTTTTAAATGAAAAAAAATTATTCTCCAGAAAATTCTTTTACATTTTTATTGTATAAATTTACCTTTTGCAGTCTTTCTTCCACTTCTTTAGTCTTTTATCCCAAATGTACCTCTTGAGTTAGGATGCATATAAATTACAAAGTATAGCTGCAAGTTTCAGATACTTTAAACATTAAAGACACCTTCATGTTTATCAGTCAGCACCTTTGCTTTATCCCCATGACTCTAGCAGATAGGTGCATGCTAGGACAGCTGTCTTCTTGTGGTGTCAATCAGATGAGGAGGATCCTGCTGGGAGTTGTGTTAATTACAGTGGGATAGCTCATCTCTTCTTGAACTTCTCCAGGCCTTCATTTTTCTTAATAGCAATGTTGATACTAATTAAAAAGAAATGTTAATTATGTCATTTATCATGTTACTCTTTCTTGACAAGTTAGTTCAATGGTAACTGTCAATGTGCAAGAACTCCACTGGCAACTTCTCAAGTTCAACAGTTCCCTCCTCCTTTCTTTGATGTCAGCTAATTTGAATACTTTTTCTAACAACACGAAAGCGAAAACAAACATAAGGTTTTCATGTGTCTTGTTTTTTGATATTCCGAGAGCATCTGTTCTCTATTGACCTTACTGCACATTTTACAAACCTTTCCATGGTATTTATGTTTTCTTCTGTGTTTTTTAGGAGACCAGATTAGCAGTGAGGTCCTAAGAATTGCAAGTATTACCTTAGATCCCTGCCTATTTGCGAAAGTTGATGCAATTTGCACATGAAGAAGAAAAAGATTTAACACAGGACCAAACTAGTGTTAACTATGCATTCAAGTCTTTTCCAACAGCTAACAATTTAATTTTCATTCAGATTCCCTAATGAACACGTTGCATAAGCACAAGATAGTATAAATAAAAAAGATAAAAAATATTCTGGTTTGTATCTTATAAACTTATAAACTTATGAATACAGCTCTACATTTTTAAATAAGAATGGATTATTTAGTTATCACTTTTTCTATTTTAGATTTCCAGTCTTTTAGTCCTTGCACAATCAGAAATTTGATAATAAAAGCCTTTCAATGATGTTATTTCTTCCAAATGAAATCAATGAAGATATTTGGCTCATTTGTTACAGATTGTCTTTTTACTCTAGCAGTATCACAGTAACTGATCTTATGAGGAACAGGTAAAGAATTTAGTTCAAATTCCTGAAGAATTAACACTCATGATGTAAACACAAGATCATAAGTTTCTGTCTTTATCACTCACTGTGCATGTTTATTCTTCTGCTGGTGTAAGTGATGATACCTGTGAGCTAAGGGGTATAAAACAGCTTTCCTACCTTTGTCTGCACTTGTGAATTACTCAGTAGAAAAGGAGGATTTTTTTTCAGAAACAAAGGTCCTGGATCATTGTTCTGTTTCTGGAGAAAAACAAAACAAAACAAAAAACAACCAAAAACCACCAAAAAAAAAAAAGGAAAGCAAACCTGAAACCTTCTCAAATGTCATTTCATAGAATTATAGAACGGTGTGGGTTGGAAGGGACTTTAAAGATTGTTTAGTTCCAACCCCCCTGCTATGGGCAGGGACACCATCCACTGGACCAGGTTGCTCAAAGCCCCACCCAACCTGACCTTGAGCACTTCCAGGGATGGGGCAGTCACAGCTGCTCAGGGTAACCTGTGCCAGTGTCTTGTCACCCTCACAGTAAAGAATGTCTTCCTAATATCTCATCTCAATCTCCCCTCTTTCAGTTTAAAGCCATTATCCCTTGTCCTATCACTATGCACCCTTGTAAAAGGTCCCTCTCTAGCTTTCTTGTAGGGTCCCTTGCGGTACAGAAAGGCTGCTATAAGGCCTTCCAAGAGCCTTCTCTACTCCAGAATGAAGACCTCCAACTGTCTCATCCTGGCTTCATAGCAGAGGACTCCAGCCCTCTGATAGTCTTCATGGCCCTCCTCTGGACTTGCTCCAACAGGTCCATGTCCTTCTTCAGTTGCAGGCTCCAGAGCTGTACCCCCTCAGTACTCCAGGCAGGGTCTCATGAGAGTGGAGTAGAAGGGGAGATTAACCACCCTTGACCTGCTGGTAACGCTTCTTTTGGTGCAGCCCAGGATATGGTTGGCTTTCTGGGTTGCAAGCACACATTGCCAGGACATGCTGGGTTTCTCATCAACCTTTTTTTATAAAAAAAATTATTATTATTTCTATTTTAGTATCTGGAGTTTTCTTCATCACAGCAGATTCCAGTGACCTTGTTTGATAATTTCATTAGTATCTTAACCTATGCATTTAATCTACAGATTTTATCAGTGGACGCATTAACACTGTATATATGTTTGCCAGATAAAACACATACCGTATTGAAATGAAAGTGCAATGTAAGCAGTCTTAGTTACGAAAATTGAAATCCAGCTAAAGGAATGCTCATCTACAAAGGCTTCAAATTTATTATACCTTCCTATTAGTGGTGCAATATAATCACAGAGTATTTTGGAGTGTTTTTAATTCCATATTTAAAAAGATGAGCCATGTTTAGAAATTGTAGAAATATATATTTATTTACAAATGTGAAGCAAAGGTACACACTATACTTATGATAGAAAAATAATAGGTTTATCTTTCCAGAACTTCTAGGATTAAATATTCCTGAACTTGCATGAGTCATACCTTTTGAGTGATTCCTGAGGTCTCAGTTGATTATCCGTCAGGCTTCCTGCCCTCAGACCTGTTCAGAGTTAGCACGGGTGCTTAGAACCATGAGAATGAGGGATACAGACAACTGAAAGGATGGAGAGGCAGAAAGACAGATGGACATTTATATCTTTATGTGGGAAGATAATGTATAAATGTTGCTGCCTGACACTCAAAATAATGAATAGATGTTTAGAAATAACTGATTATCTACCCCATTATAATTTAACAAGTAGAATTATTTTAATGTAAATTCATTAATTAAACTTCCAATCAAACAAGTTTATATGGCAGGTCAAATTTCATAATTTTCAGGTTAATTTAAATTTGCAGTCAGATTGTTTTAATGTTTTCCTCAAATTAAGTAGCATTTAACTCCACAGCTGAGCTCAGCCTGCAGAAAAACATACTTTAGCCACAGAAGAAGAAAATCTGAATACCGTGCATTAATTGCAATGCATTATAGACCATACAGTTTTCAAAATATCTGAATAGCTTCAGGCCAAGTGTCTTTTTCCAAACAATCTGAACTTTGAAGGCAAATAGGATCAGGATCCTTAATGACTTGGGCACATTTGAAAATGGAACTTTTTGCAAGCATTATGCTAAATTTTCTAGGACATTTTTTGTCACGGTCAAATTTCATGCCTGAGGTTTAATCTTCATTATTACACTTTCATGTTAGAATGATACTGCTCATATAAAAGACATTATATCAGTCTAAAACTGCTATGTTGAATTAAGCATTCAGACTCCAACTGTGTGTATTTTTTGGTTCCTTGGTTTTAACACAGAATTTATTTGCATACCAATCGGGATGTTCAAGTCTTCAATCTTAGGCTATTTTACTTCATTATTTTTTTCCTGCAGTGTCTGCCTTTTCCACTGGCCACAGACCTGCAGCCCTCTAAACACAGGCTTGTTCTAGTACTAGGGTTGCTGTGGTGGGTTTGCCTTGCCTGAACACCAGGTGCTCACCAAGCTGCTCTATCACTCCTCCTCCTTAACAGAACAGGGGAAATAAAAATACAACAGGCCCATGAGTCAAGATAAGGACAGGGAGATCATTCACCAATTACTGACACAGGCAAAACAAACTTGACTTGGGGAAAATAATTTAATTTATTACCAATCAAATCAGTGTAGAATGAGAAACAAAGAAAAATATTACAATACCTTTCCTCCCACCACTCCCTTCTTCCCAATTTATCTACCTTCTCTCCCTGAGCAGCACAGGGGAGAAGGAATGGGGGTTGTGGTCAGTTCACCACATGTTTCTGCCACTCCTTCCTCCTCATTCTTTGCCCCTGCTCCAGCATGGGGTCCCACCTATGGGAGACAATTCTCCATTGACTTCTCCAATGTGGGTCTTTCCCATGGGCTGCAGACCTTCACAAACTGCTCCAACATGTGTCCTTTCCACAGGGTGCAGTCCTTCAGGAACAGACTGCTCCAGCATGGGTCCCTCATGGGGTCACAAGCCCTGCCAGCAAACCTGATCCAGTGTAGGCTTCCCTCCATGGGGTCACAGCCTCCTTTGGGCATCCACTTGCTCCAGCATGGTATCATCCATAGGCTGCATAGTGGATACCTGCTCCCACCAAGGACCACCATGGGCTGCAGGGGGACGATCTGCTTCATCATGGTCTTCCCCGTGAGCTGCAGGGCAATCTCTTCTCTGTGTCTGGAGCACCTCCTCCCCCTCCTTCTTTACTGACCTTGGTGTCTGCATAGTTGCTTCTTTCACGTGTCTTACTTCTCTCTCCCAGCTGCTGCTGTGCAGCAGTGTTTTCCCCCCCCCTCTTAAATATGTTATCACAGACATGCTGCCACCATCACTGGTGGGCTCAGCTTTGGCCAGTAGCAAGTCTGTCTTTGGCACCAGCTGGCATTGGCTCTGTCTGACATGGGGGCATCTTCTCACAGAAGCCAACCCTGCAGCTCCACCACTACAAAAACCTTGCCACACAAACCCAATACAGCTATTTTCTAGTCAAGAAGTATAACAGGAGTAAGACAGGTTGGTGTGTTTTCTTTTGTTTTTTGGTTGTTTTTTTTAAATAATAATAAAATATTCTGTAAAAGTCTAATTCTGCAGTAAAATGCAAAAAAAATGCTAACTGTAACTTCCCTTAAAGGTTCTTTCCATTCTGGTAAACAGGCCTTTGTATTCACTAAATACTAAAACCTGTATTTAAGTATTTGATGTAAACACAAATATTCTGATGACACATTTGGTACACATATCCTTGATGTGTTTGATCTATTCCATCTTACAGGAAACCTTCTGAACTATGCTGTCCAATAAGTCTAGACTTGATCAATTACACTTCATTCGGTATGCAGAAATTCCCTAAAGATTTTTTGCTGCCAGTGGTAAGCTACAAAGTTGCTTCAGTAAATCAGTGGGAGGCACTCTGTTAGTACAGGAGGCCCCAAAAGGGGGGATAATTGGCCAGTTAAGTTTTCAAATGAAGGTATGAGAAGATGAACAATGTACTACTTGCATTTGACCTAACGCAGAAATAAATCCACACAATTTGAAGGCCATGCTAAGCAGGAGGGCTAAATGGCACCTTGGCTAAATAGAAGAAATTATTTCAGAATAACATGTAGGAGTTTATAAAGACTGCTGGGGTAGAGAACCATAGGAAAGAAGACTGCAGAGTAAAAGATCTTGTGCTAATACCATTAAAGAACAACATAAACAAAAAATAGCAGAGCCCCAAAAGCTCCAAAAGAACCTCGAGTCTGCCACAGCATTGCTTAACATCTTATGAAACCTCCCTTTACCTTGGCTTTGCATCTTTACAGAAGACAAAGAGTTAGTATACCCTGCACATCTTGATATTGTCACCTTAGGTGACTGGTGACATAGTTTGTGACTCTTATTTGTTCTTTGAAGTATTATGGTAAGTCAAAAGGGTTATTTGCTTTCACTCTGGGGATTTCATGTCCTCTTCCTATCTAATGAGAGGAGCAAAATTATTCCTTCTTGTTCTAGGTGCTTGCCCATACTATCCCACACACCCTGCCACTCATGACTATCCAACTTTGGGACAGATATCTGGGTAGTATTCTTAAATAGCTGATTAACTTTAAACAAGACCCAAAACATTTTCAACATTCCTAGCAATAGGATCATGCTGGTTTCAGCATCCCAAGAATATTAAAAATTTTCAGAGTTCTTAAATGCTACTTTAATTAACCTGGTAGGGAAGGGGAAGACGTGGGAGGATGTCTTCTCCATAGGCTGGCTCTCTGAGGAGAAAAGGCAAAAGATGTCATTATTAATATTTCCCATTAGATAACTCCCAAAGAACAGAGGTGGCAACAATGCTGAGTTCACGTACCAGATTAGTTTCATGACCAGCGATTCTATGATATCACAAGCTACTATTAAAAGTACAACAAAATTATAACCTTAGCCCAGGCCCCAGAGGTGATAGACACCGCAACAGGGAACACATACTACAAGTAAGGTGTTACAAAACAGAACTCTGAGACAAAGTGCAACAATTCTTGAGAGCAAACAAATCAATATTGTGACTAGTGACTATTAAACTAATAAATTAATGCTTTTTACAGATTTGTTTTAACACACTTTGGTCAGATCTGTCATTATCTCAACACTTTGAGCAATACATTGGGTGCCAAAAAAGACTGTTATGCTTTCTTTAACTCCAGTCAGCAATTAAGTGCCACACACCTGTCCACATACCTGCTTCCCCTCCACACCCATCACCCCCCCATCCTCCCACTGGGATGGGAAAGAGAACTGGAAAAAAAGTAAAACCCATGTGTTGAGGTAAGAACAGTTTAATGATTGAAATGAAGTAAAATATAATGCCACTACTACTGCTAATTGCAATGAAAATAGAGATAACAGAAAAGAGAAATAAAACTCAAGAAAAAAAAGAAACCAAACCAAAAGAAGCACAATACAGTTGCTTACCACCCACCAACAGATGCCTGCCCAGTCCCTCAGCAGTGATTGCCAACCCCCACTGGCTAACTCCTCCCAGCTTATATACTCAGCATGATGTCATGTGGTAGCGACTTTGGCCAATTCGGATCAGCTGTCCTGGCTGTGTCCTCTCCCAACTTCTTGTGTCTCTCCAGCCCTCTCACTGGCAGGGCCTGAGAAGCTGAAAAGTCCTTGACTGCATATAAACACGACTTTGCAGCAATGTGCAACATCAGTGTGTTACTGACATGACTCTCCTACTAAGTCCAACACAGAACACTGTGCTACCTACTAGAAGAAAAATTAACTCTACCCCAGCTGAATCCAGGACACTTCTATCAGATGGCATGATGGGTGAGTTGCAGCAATCCTCGGTGGGTGTGTAACAGAATTTGTTTTTCATTGATTGATCAGCATCATCATTGCCTAGCCTTATTATAAGATAGTAATAACTTATAAGTCTTTTTATGTGAATGATGGTGGTGGGAGATGGGCTAATCCAGTTAATAACAGAAAAGTGGATGCCTCTGACTTTAGTGGAAGAGGTTTATGGTAACTGAAGAGCTGGTCTTGACATTAAAATAAAACACATTCATAGCATAATCCTGCAGTAATCATGATTTCTCCAAAGTATTGTACCAGTACAGTTACGGAAAACTGAATCCTTATTTGGTGTCAAAGCAAATTTTGAAAAAGGTCTTTCCTGGAGTAATACTGAGCTTTACTAGGATACATGACATTGACATACAAGAATCCACATTGTAGCTATAGAAGTGTCCCTGCAATTTTCTCTTTCTCATTAAAAATGATATGGTTGCCCATTTTGAAAGTTGTGCTTAATTTCAAGGAACAGCAATGTAGAAACGATGCAAAGATACATATTTATCTCCAATAAAATTATCACTTTTGTAACATGAAGTGTAGAATCCTTACTACAACCCAAGCTTCAACAGAACTATATGCTATCTAGACAAAGACTTTACTAGTCCATGGTATGCAACATCTTCTGAAATGAAGCCTTATGCAAATGCAATGTGCTCTGCAACTTCCCTTGGCAGTTTCAAGAATATTAATAAGGCTTTCTAGGCTGAGCTAGCTATCATCAGTGTTCTCTTTACAAGAAAAAATGTCTTTTGCAGTGCAAATCTTGTGCATTTTTGTAAACTGATTTTTTTTTTTTTATGCCAGTCAAAGTTTCAGTCATTAAAAAGGTTTCATATGTATTTCAGTCTTTTTAATCATTATATTTAGTTCATTTTCTGAAGCATATTCTGGATGAAATTTTTTTTCCACTTAAAAAGATAACCAGAGACACCTTATTTCAATTTGTTTTCACCTTTCAGAATGTGGAATCAAGAAATGCATGATCCATTTCCAGAAATCTCTTCTTCTTTTAACTAACGGACAAGAGTTCTGTAAAAAATTTTGATCAAAGTCTCATTTAGTGTGACGTATTCGTGTGCATAGTGACCCCAATACATAAAGGCAAGATCTGCCCCAGACATCTATCCCCAACTAACAGGACAGGGCTAAAAAACTTACATTCTAAATATATTATGAAATTTGTTGGTTTTCAAAGAAACAAACGAACAAAAAATTGTTACAATATTGTTGTTAATAATAATTATTAAAAGCTAAACCTGAATTTATTGGCTTTTAAACAACAGACTTTTTTAGACAGTCCAGATTCCCAGGTAATTGAAAGTGCTTATGCCTATTACTTTCTATATAAACAATTCTCTTCATGATCCCAGTCAAAGCAAACACTGAACATAACATATATTTTAATATATTACTAATATATAATTGTTAAATCACATAGATCTTTAGGGGTTTTATCAGTCACAATGAAGAGGTTTGTATCTAGACTTTTAGAGAAAAGCTGAATTTCTTAGAGAAAGTTTTACGTGTTATACACTTAAGAATCATTTATCTTAAAGAGCTACTGGATCACCAATTGTTTGAAAGTTGGACTGGAGCATAGAAATACATCTTTAATAGGAAAAAAGATCATGTTTTACAAAATTTATCCTCAAATGCTATCCAAGATAATTACACACACCTTGTTTCTTGGTTTCCATCAAGCACATTTTTCTATTTTTTTCTGATTAAAGTACGAAAGATCTCTTGTACTTTCAAACTGCAGAATGAAGGTACATTCTTTTTATGTATTTTTTTGCTAAACTTCCTGGTGTTGGTTTTAAGACTCTTGTAACACATATTTTGGGGCACTGGGAAAAAATCAAAGAGATTAAATGTTAGTACATATAGATATAGAATTAAAAATGGCAGGAAAACAATAAAATCCTATAATTTAGACCTGTGCAAGATGATATATGTAATAGTGTTGTTATTATAATAAGTATCAACAGTGTAAAATTATTGTAAATTATCAATTATCTGTGACTGGAACTACCGAAATATTTTGCAATAAACATAAAGAATGCTTTTATTAAAACAAAGCAGCACACTCGAAACAGAAAACCTTTCTAGTAAGGTAAATTTCTATAATGGTGACCTTGACCAGTCCTCTATACAACTAAATAAGAGTAAGCATGCACAGGACCTCGAATTTTCTGGAGATGAGAAGATCTGGAAATATATTATAGTTTTAAAAGGGACTGTTATATCTGATTTAAGAACCTGATGTCTAATTATGACTTCTGATCATTCTTATACAGAAGCAGCCAGGCTCCAGCTGAAAACATGATCCCATAAATCTAAAGTCCTGAAAGGCACATCTACAGTATAAAAATAAAGAAAATCAGTAATTAAATTTGGATGCTGAGCCCCCAGTCATCTACCTTTTTAGTTTTCTTTCTGGGTCAGCTGTGAATTAGTCTCCTGTAAGACAAAATCTTACAGAAAATCAGTTTGGAGCATACTATACTTTGGATAGTCTTCCTTCAAAGGTCAATATGAAAGGACTGCACCAGTTTTAGATTCCTTCATTTTATAGAGTCCTCTGGCACTTTCCCAGCACCATCCTTTTGCACACCCTTATGACATACCCTAAAACTCACAATACATACATTCAGGTTCATGATATAAAGCACCATTCCAATGAGATAAACATAGCCCTTAAATTATTTCAGACAACTTGAAATGAAAAATAAAAAGAAAATAGTGGAAAGGCACAAAACCCTGTGATAATTATGTGTCAATGCTACAGGGATGCCATTTAGAATTCACTGGGGATCCACAGCTAAAGATATCTATTGAGGAGGTAGCGGGTCTGTTGAAGGAGACAGGTGGACATTGACCTGCCTGTACCACTTGGCCTTAGGGTCAGGACTGACTTTTATTCAGCAACATTTGTGTACCAACAGAATACTCGGACTCATAAATTAAGACCTTGTACCGATGGTGATGAAAAGTAAGAGTATAACAGCAGCAGAAAATTATAGTTATATATGGTAGTGGTATAAAAAGAAGCTATTTTAAACAATTGCAACTCTAGTAACTTCTGAACTGTTAAGTCTGAATAGGACAACAGAAAGAAATGTTTCCTTCTTTTACTTAAAAAAAATCCTTAATCTAAAACCAATCAATTTGTGTAAAACTCTGCAAGCAAAGCAAAACAATAAACAGCTATTTTGGATAGCCACGAATGCACTGGTCTTTTGTTGTATTTAATAATGGATTTCATTATTTAAGAACAATAAATTCAAATAAGCTTTACAGATTTTTATCCTTCTGCTGCCAAATATATATTTGACTTCTCTCTTTCTATCTAATATTTTTAATGTGAAGAATTAACTTGCCTTTAATGGCAAGGATTGCAGTCAAAAAATCAAGAGTGCTCACTGATTCTGACTTGGGACTTGCCATGTGTTCATTGTTGGGGGCAGGGGGAGTGTTGCAGGTTTCTTTTTAGATCTCAGTAAGAAAAGCACAGAAATTAATAGTGTGATAAAACAGCTGTTTCAGAAAGACAGAATAAACCCAGGAATATAGATAGTGGTAAGTCTTACTTCCCTTCAGGTACTGGGCACCCTGCATTCATGCAGCATTAAACAGAGCCTGGATGGATCTTCCCATGACATGCTGCTCAGATCCTGCCCATGGAGAGATTTATTGAGATGTATATTTTTCAAACAGTCCTTCAAAGTGCAGAATTATTATCAATACTCATAAAATATCCTAGTTATTATATATGCATGCTTGGAGTAACCAGTACTGGCTTTCAGGATTTTTAGTTATTTTGTATCTTCCTCTTGACTCTTGCTTTTATTATTATCTAACTGCAGAAAGATTCAATGTCAATGCAATTGTAGGTAGCTGCTACAGCTACTTAGTACTCTGTTGCATCAATATTTTGAACAGTTGTGATAAAAATGTTAACACAGAAATTAAAAGACAGTAGCTATCTTGCTAATATATCTAGTCTAGAAGGTTGGCCAATATTGTGAAAGTCTCCAATATTTTACAAGTTATTTTCTCATTAAACCTGGCTTCCCTCTGAAGTGCACACACCAAAACCCCACGGTAATACAAGAAGATTCTAGTAACTTGTGAAACAAAGCCATTCAAAATTAATGAAGCAGCTCTTCCTGCCTGGATCTAGATGTTTCAGAGGAACAAGCAGCAAACGGCACATATTTCAGTACTGCAATACAAAGAAAGGTAGGTCATGCTGCCAAAAAGGCAACCTCCAGTAAGCTAGTAATACTTCAGTTAGAAGACAAATTCTTTTAAAGTCCTGTTTCTGTGCTAAGATGTATATGTGTCCAGTTATGTCCATCAAAATACTTTAAGCTTTTTTATTATTATTATTTAGAATATGAGCATATTTTTTTTAAAAAAAATATTTGTTATGTTTACAAGATGTTACAATGTAGAAAGAAAGAGTGCCAGGCCCCACATCAAAACTATTTCCAGTCTAAATGGACAAAGCCGATAACACAGACATAAATAAAAATATTGAATGACCTATGGTCCTACGGCAGCTGCCACATACTATCACTGTCAGATTAATTCATCCATTTTTCAGTTTATTTCTCCAGTGAGTGAAAGGCAGAGGACCAGTGCAAAGGGACTTGGTGTCTATACACATGAGCTATATACAAGCAAAGGCTAAAGGCTGAATATCATAGTCTTCAGCCTTAGACCACAACACGGCATACAGAATTTCCATGGGATTTTCTCTTTCAAGTGCTGTTCATGTGGTATCAAAGGGTAAACATGCTCAGCTTGTTGAAGTAATAAACACAAAAGGAAAGTTCTCTTCCAAATAGATCACTGGATTGAAAATCTATGTCAATAAATGTAGTTTTAATTTCTGCAAATTATTAATTCATGCCAGTGAAGGATTTGTCTCTAAATGATATTATTAAATTTGCAGGATTTTCTGCATATAATTCTCATGTATATGTATCTTATCTAAAACAGGCATCTGGAGGCCAATGAAACTATTCTCTGAGAAACAAGGAATGATAGACTTTGAAACAAATAATTTAATTTTAAATTTCCATAATCCCAAAGAACATGCATATTTTTACAAATTCTCCATTGAAATGAGACTCCTGTTCTGGTTCACCTAGATCAGGGGTCCTCAAACTATGGCCTGTGGGCCAGATACAGCCCCCCAGGGTCCTCAATCTGGCCCCCCGTATTTACAGACACCCCCTCCGCACCACACCACCACCACCACCCCCCGCCAGGGGTTGCGGGAGGAAACCAAGCAGCCGCAGATGACTGCCTGCCACTTCATCCGTGCACCGGCCCCCTGTTTAAAAAGTTTGAGGACCCCTGACCTAGACTATGTTTGATTTAGAACTAGCTGGTTTTGCATTAGGAAGGAAAGAAACCAAGAGCAGCTTTTGCCCTTAAATCCGTGACAAACTGGCTGCTTTTAATATGTCATTTGTAGGGACTTCTGAATGGTTAATAATGACTGGAAGTGATGTTCAGCTGGGATATATCTAGGGCAAACTTCACCAGTCCAGGTGGTGGAGGGAAAAATTGGCTGTGCCAGTTTCATGGATTATGGTTCTACTATCTATGTGGCCCTAGTCAGATGACATAGCCCAGAATCTACAGGGTCCTGACCTCCTGTTCTTCTGTTTGAAATGGGAACAGTCAGGAATCTTCAGTCAGCTGGGATGTAGCAACCAGGAGTTGAATTGAGGTAAGGAGGCACTTGAGCTGTTGATCTCAATGGTACCTATTATGTGATTGGTGTTCATACCTTGGAAATTTTTATCTTTTAATACCAATGTATTCATCTCCAGTAAAAGAAGGCATTTCACTTGTGACACATTGACTGGAGGTGTTACCTGCCAGAATTCTTCTGTGGCTCTTCAGCAACACTACAAAAAGTAGTGCATGCATGTGTGTGTGTGTGTGTGTGTGTGTGTGTCTTGTTCAAAAGGAAAGGCTAGTTTGGCTGGTACCCCCGTTGCTGGAGAGCTTTCAGGCCTGAGTCAGGGAGACCAAAAAAGACTATCTGAGAGATGATCACAATTTTTGAAAGGAAAAACTCAAGATGTAGGAGTTTAACCTGAAATCTGAGCTGGACAGAAGAACGTGAATGCACCCATGGCCATGAAGCGGTAAGGCAGGAGATCTCACCCAACATGACTTTCGGTACCTTCAGAGACATGTTGTTACCCATTTTAAGGTCATCTGTTGCCAAAGCTTTTGCTCCTAATTCCAGTTTCACTAAATGCAATGACTAAACAATTACCGAAAAATCAAGATAAACAGATTTAAACTATCAGCAACACATTCAAAAGAGTGCACCATTAAAATCAGTGTTAGCA
Organism: Falco peregrinus; assembly: GCF_023634155.1. Classification (NCBI taxonomy): domain Eukaryota; kingdom Metazoa; phylum Chordata; class Aves; order Falconiformes; family Falconidae; genus Falco; species Falco peregrinus. Next base: position 6,834,909 of record NC_073723.1, read on the forward strand.
TGCCAGTTCTTGTGATGCTATTGATCTACACATTGAAAAATGGCACTAGAGATGGCTTTTCCTTGAAATCTTATAATCTGATCATCACAGGACAAAAAAAAGTCTAGAAGAACTAGAATACTAATGCAAAATTGTGCACTGGCTGTAAAACTGCACAACCTGATCTCAAGGAAGGTGAGGAAGTACTTGTACAGCATCCAGCGCCTAATGAACTATTTGACCAAACCTATATTTCGTTAAATAGAAGAAAAAAGATAATCTCCTTATTTAGGCAAACAACTAATTAATCCCCACTGAACACATTGTTCATTGATACAGTTGTCCCCCAGCTGAATCTCTCAGTACCCGATATTCTTCTTTTCCTCATTTTTAGACAACAGACATTCAGATCAGAAATTTATTATCAGGAAGAAATTTGGAAACATGTTGGGATACTCTACAAAGAACAGATAGCAACTCAGTGCATGACAATAGAGGTAGCAGACTTACTGCTGTCAGTACTTTAAAAGATATCACTGAAATCCCTTCAATATTTCACAAATTTTAGAGGGAATCTGAAAACTGTTTCACAAACTGGTACATCTTATTATTTCAAATGTATCTAAAGATAGCTTCTGAAGACATGATAACAAAGCATATATTTATCAGCAATGTTACCTTAAAACATATTCTGACTTTTTAATACTATTTTTAAGGAAAAAATGCAAGTGTTTGAATAACTATGTTCCTTTTATTTTGCTGAGTGAGCCGAAACACTGACAAAAAATGATGTTTAGTCTTCTCAGGAAAACAAAGGAACACAAAACAAAGGTTTCAGGTTCACTAACAATTTCCATTTAAATCTAAACAAAACGCTTCATTTTTCAAGCAAGAGGATATATTACCCAGTTCTAAACACGGACATGCTGCCACTTCTCAAATGTGCTATTATCAGAGTTGCTACTTTGCTGCACTACCATGACAACCTTAATACTGAAAAATGCATTTTGCATTGCTGCTGTAGAATGATATGAATGGAAAGTGTGCCAATATGTTTGGTTTAAAAAGTAGTTCAAATTGTTAAAAGCATCCTTAAAAGCTTGTTTTGACAAGATGCAACAGTGAAGAGATTTCTTATATTTGCCAAAGCTGGAACAACATGGTTTCTATGGGAAGGTGTATTCACCCAAAAGAGCTTTGATGCTTTTCTTTATACCTGTGGGTTATTTCCAGCTGCAGGCTGTCCTGGATCTCTGACATCTCCCCGAGTATGCAGGGATGTCTCAGTCAGCTTTTTGGTAGAAAAAAATATTTTTTTTTTTCTGTTGTAAGGTGCATTAATTTTCTGATCAAAGGATCAATACATCTGGTAATTCTAAAACAGTAAAATTAGCTGTCCACTGTTAGCAGATCAGTAATGAGTTCATCAGCATTCATGGATTTTGTTTCAGGAATGTCACAAACCAATGAGAGATAGCCTAATCAAACAATTATGCTTGCATATGATTGTCCAAGACATAGAACAGTCTTTCCCTCATATTATGTTCATATTGCTTTTGACATCAGTCACTGAACTGAAATTGTACTTCTGTTTACTTTGTTTTTTGTGGTCAGAATTCCTTCCTTTTTGTTTAGGGTCCTGTGGAGCCAGTTTATCCTGTATGTCTAGTATACAATACCAAACTTTGTAAGATTTACCATAGCCCTCACTAAGAAAATCTATTCTGGTAACTTGAACAGTTAGCTGGGGACTGGTAAAAGTTTCTACCTTATGGCTTATATATTCAGATAACTTTCCTTTTGTTAATCTGATGTACTTTGTTCAGACCTCAAGGCAGCTTCCAGTGGTTAGCAGCTTTTGTTTCATTCTTGGGGTCTTTTTCTATGACTACAAATGCTTTGAAGTTTTGAAGATTTTTGATGACATATGACTTTGCTCCTTAATCTGACATGTACTTCTACAAATGCTTTTGCATCTTTTCCATCAGCAAGATGATATTTCCTGTGTTGATACACTTGACTGTAGTACAGCAGGTCACTGTTGGATTTAAGACAGGGAAAGGTTTATTTCAGAGGTTATAAACTGTCTTTGCCTCTTGATTATGAGCAGGGTGATTTATTTTAATGTGTCTGCTATACAAATTATAAAAAAATTGGGGAAAGTATACCCATTCTTACTAACACAATTATGTAGAAGTCAATCACTAGAGTTGATAATGAATATAAAATATGTATGTCTAGGCTAGTGTCCTGAGAAAATAAAAGTAATCATTAAGGTCTAGGCAGTCAAAACCACTCCCTAATATACACGGCTACTCCACCACCTCTCCTTCACTGCATATCCCTTCTGAAGAGTTTATTGCCATCCATTGCAGCAGTCCAGCTGTTTGAGTCATCCACCATGTCCCCATGATGGCAATTATGACATAGATTTCCTGCTGCATGATGGTTTCCAGCTCCTCCTGTTGGTTGCCCATGCTCTGTGCATTGGTGTTCATAGCAGGGAGTCAGAGGGCAGATAATGCTGGGTATTGCTTGTCTTTCTTGTAGCAATACTATTTGTTACTTTTGTGTTACATGTTTGCAAGATTTTTTATCATGGACTTAACATGCAAAAGCTGTATTTTTTCAGGTCTTTTTATTTACAGTAGTTACATTTTTGACTGGATGTTTAAGTCAGTATATATGGTATTTTGTTTCAGTAAGTGGAAGCTAATATGCTGTAATGAACTGGCCAGTGTGTAAATATACATTTGTAAAGAAATGGTTATAATCAGGTAATCATCTCTACTATGTCAGAATCTGACAAGTATTAAAAGCTAATATTGTTTCTCCTTAATCATATGTGAAGGGAACTCTTGAGGCAGATAATCTTTGTGAAATACTGAGTGGCATATATTTGACATGGTGACAGCCACCTTGTTTCCAATAGCCAGAGATTTCTTACAACATGATCATTATTTTTTTTTTTTTTAAATAGGAAACCTAAAATTTATCTAGAAGTGATCTAGTTCATCTCACTGCCACCAAATAGGATTGTTGTGAATGTTGTCATTTCCTGACAGAAATTTGTCCAGCCTGCTTTCAGTCTACCGCTGACAGAGATCCCAAAATATTCTAGTCAATCTAGGCAAGTGTTTAACCATCTCTACCTATATGACGAGATTTTCAATTTAAACTCATTGTTTTGGAGGGTTTAGGTGTACTCATACTCTGTAGGTGGCTCTAACATTGGCAGTTATGAGTGTGTCTTTGCAGTGTATAGTCCTAGATAAGCATCCTCCAAACTGTCTGCAGAAAGTTACATCATGAGTTTTAGGCTGTAGATATTCACTGTCTCCTGGGACATTTTGTGTAGCGAAACAGCATGAAAACCTTATTCAGTATTTGAAAAAAAGGTTGATTTGATTCTTTATGACTTTGCTTTTGATGCCATGGACTTGAATATACAATTTCTGAACCATCTAGGGGGAAAAAAAAAGAAAGAGTAGAATTTATGGAAAACTTACTATCCATATTTTTTGAGTCTTAAGCAAAACCTTCTCTTAGAATTTTTGAGAATAGAAATCAGTTCAGAGACATGAAGAGTCATTGTGAATATCTGACTATCTAGATGATATAAATATTAATTTTGTCTGTCCTTTAAAATGTTTTCTCAATATTTTCCTTCTAAAACCAATATTTGTATGGCATCCATTCTTCCAAATTCTGACAAATATTGTCATGCAACTGCCAAAATTCTGATAGATCCTCTCACTTAAACAGATGTAGTAATTGCTAAAAAATTCCTGAGAGTCATTTCTCCTGAGATTTCCAACATATTTACCAATTAATATAGATAGTTGGAGAAGCAGCCAAATTTCTGTGATGTTTATTTGAAGCAAATCACTGAGCCTGTGGTGGCTCAACCATAGCTAATGAGAGAATTAAATCTAAGCTCATGTGTGTATACTATTGAGAATATTATGGATAAATCCTGTAACCCTCCGAAGTCCAGGTCCAATATATCATTAATTTAAATGGGGCCAGAATTTAATCCATTATACAAAAACACTGTATAAAACAGGTGGTTCAAAATGACACTACAGTCTGTTGCCTATACTAGGATTCTGCAAGAAGATGAAGTACAGAAAAGGAACACAGTAGTAAAGAATTTGGAATTCTGTATTATATTACACATTGAGGAAGTTGTATATAACACGCAGATTTGAGAACTGCAGAGAAATTCTGTTCTACTCCAAAAATATCAATAACAGGTAGGAACAAAACAAAGATTTGGACCTGCCAAGTAATAAATAATAAACATTTTTTTTTCTTTATTCTTCCCATATGAGTAATTTTTTATCATTTGTCATAAAGGTAAGGCCCCATTACTCAAGCCTTCGGCGTTTTTTATCCACTTGTCCTTATTCAGCTTCCACAAATTAATTAATGTAACTGGCTGCTATCCAGGTTTCCCTGAACATCCCAAAATTTCACCTTGGACATTTAAGCTTATTTATTTATTTATTAAGTTATTTCATAAGCTGATTTATTATTTCATTAACTTGGCCCTGGAGATTATTTTGTCCTGTTTTTGACCATATCAATTTATATTCACTGTACTGCAGAACTGTCCAGCCTATTCTCATTCTGTAGTGATAATGTCGCTTCATCTTCAAATCTCTTCCTCCTAACCAGCTTGGTTTCACTAGTTAAAAGACTTTCAACTACTGCGTGCCTTTGCAATGTCCTTCCACATGACATCATGAACTGTGGGTTGACTATTTTCCAGACAAAATTAAAAACCCATTCATTCAGCTGGACTTATGCTTAGTGACAGCTCTGTGTATTTCTCAGTGTGATGTGAATACATGAAGGACACAGTATAAAGATGCACTGAATTATATTTCATTGTGTGGTAAATTTGTTTGGAGTAATTACCAGTATCCAAGTTTTTATCTTTTTTTTCATTAAAGTTGCTATTATGCCAATGACAGAGATAAATAATAGAACTCTTTTATTAGTGTCTATCTTGCCTAAAATGTAAATGACAAAAAAGCAATAAAGAATGCAGTAAAAATATAATATAAGGGGGGAAAAGCACTTCTTAACAGTGCAGGGGTATATGTCACTAATAAAGTAAGAACAAATATGTGATCTTAATTATTTTTTGTTTTCTTAAGTGCAGATCAGAATATAAAAAGTGGGGGATGTTTGTAAAAGAGACAATGAGACAAGTTAACCATTATATTGTATCGTGCACTCTCTTTTGAACACTGTGTTCATTTTCCTTTACAGTGTGGCACTTTAAAGCATGTTACACTGCATAGACCAACTTTGCCCAAAACATCTTAAATATACGTGAGATTTTTTTTCCCCACCCCATGGTGTTTACAGAAGTTTTGTTCTCAAACAAACCTGTCTAACCAGTCCCAGATAAACTATGAGTACTCTTGGGCTGTATATCACATTGCTACAACTATTATTATTATCTACTATTACTTACCATTATTTTTGTGTTGTTAACATTTTTTAGAAATTATATTTTGGTTGCATAACATTATTTCTGGTTTACGGCTTGCATCTCTGGAGGAACTGTGACATTATGGTGTACTTGTCATTGACCATAGTACTTCTCCAGCTGTCGGGTAAATCTCAAAGTTTGGGCTATAATTTCAACTACAGACTCATTATTCCAATCAGGGAATGTAATGTTTGGGTTTTGTTAAAAGGGATGCAACCATAGTTCATAACTAAGCACAGATCACAAAGCTTTGTTAAGTGTTGTATCTACAAATGGGCTGTTGTAGGGTGGTCACCTCATTATTTATGAATTTAGCTATTTCAACACTTTCTAACATGCCCTGTTTGAAAAATGGTAATTCCTGAAGTTTTTCTTTAACTTACACTGAAGTCATGATTTAATAGTTTGTTCTGATTCAACAAAGTGTTGAGATATGTTCTTTCAGACTTTTCCTAATTGAGGCTAGTGTGAAATTTAAGGGTTTTTTTTTAACTATTCTAGCTTTATGGAATGGAGCTAGGCTAATTTACACCAGCTCAAAATATGTTCATAATACTTAGGTTCCCATTTACTAAATTATCATCCTAGCACGCCAATTTTGTGATTAAAACCACGTTAAGACATTTTGACAAGAAAGGGAGGAAAGCTTCTGAAAGTTTGAAATCGGTGTTTCACTTTAAAACAATTCAGCAAGGACCAGTTGCTGCAAGAAAGTACCAAGAGCAGCTCTTACCATATAAATCCGTTTCCTGAGTTTTAAAGTGTATTTTTCATTGATGTCATTGTTTAATGAAGATGGCAGCAATGAAACACTTGGAGCGCCCTTCAAACTGAATGGCAGTAGTGATAAAAGAGTCACAGTACATAATACTATCAAAACACTCAAGTTATTATCTAACTAGGAGTAACACTGGCAGAGATGTTATCAGAGCATTGTACTCTGGGAGTGCTATATTTGGAAATAAACATTTCTTTAGACTATTATCACAACATAATTGATCCAGTATCTAAAATCAGTTTAAAAATAATTTCTGAGGAAAATATTACTATTTAAAAACGAATGATTTAATAATAGTGATTTAATACTGCTAAGACAATGAAGTTTAACTGCAAATATTTAGTTAATATTCTTTATCCTATTTATCACTACTTTTTTTAAAAAAAATCTTCAATTTAGTGTCTCTCAACTACAATATGGCATCATCTGACAGGATTACAATACCCACATTTAAGCAACTGCTCTCACAGATTGATTTGCAAAGGTGTGAAACATTGAAAGCTGCCTCAATGCAACTGCTCAATAACACCATTCTGAGATCATTCACATAGGGTTAATACAAACTTAATTGTCAAATTAAGCATTGATCATACAGAACTCCAATACACTGACATTAAATTCTAAAAATAGCCAGAATTGACTTGCTCATGCTCCCAGTGTTCTAAAAATAACATCACAGCTGTTTAAATTGTAAAATACAAACATTTTTCCATTATCACTTTTTTTTTAATGGGTAGAAACACTCATGAAAACAAACTAAAATAATGTTTTTCTTTTCATTTGATAGGAAATAGATGAAAAAGTAAAAAGAACACAAACCTCAGAAATAACGAACAATGTAGAACAATATTTTAAATATATCAAAACGATGCTAGAAGGAAAAAAGTCAAATTCTTTATAATCACTCCAATGAATGGTTTGAATAGTGAGAGACTCAGAAGCTTTAGTCCCTTGAGCCTTTGAGAATTTCATAGCCTCTTCGGTGTCTAAACCACATTTGCAAACTTCCCTTACCTTTAAGTCTGTTAATGAAAGCGAAAGTTGGTTTCATTTCTGAATAATTTATATGTGTTTGAAAATGTCACCTCTGGCTACAGAAATTACTGGAGCTCTCTCACTACAAAGATTTCTTCTTTAACTGTTTGTTTTTTATGGTGTTCTCAGGTAGTAACAAAAGAGCAGAGGCAAGATGTAGGTCTGCAAGATCATTTAAAAGTTAAAAGGTAGATTTTCTGTTCCTTATCAGCTGGACACAAACATTTCTGCTGATCTTTGACAATGGGTTTCTTTGAAGTGTATTGGTTGTTATTTTCTTCATTAACAGTGAAAACAGAAAAGTACATTAACTAGTGGTTTTATTTCCAACATGTGATTTTGAGTGCAGAATGTGGCCTTATAAAGATTTATAGTTACTGATAAGAATTAACAGTGTGAAAGATATGCTTGGCCTACAGTTACGCAGCCTTTTATGTTACATGTAAGACACAGACAAGAAAGCTGAATGTTCATTCAAATATTTGATTGCTGGGCTGAAAAGCTGTTACTTTAATATGGAAGGTAAATGAGAAGATTTGTACCTTTGCAGTGAGCAGAGGAAAAGGATGAATCAAAACAAACAGCAGGCTGCACACCTCTCCAAACCAAACAGAAAGGAAAAAAAGCCACATATCTGTTAATCCAAATACAATGTATACTGATAAACATACAGCCCCAGCAGAAAAGATTTAACCTTTATTTTAGGGTTAAGGATGCAGAGAAGGGAAGAAAAGAACAATAGCATAGATTATGTGTTGTTTATCATCTTTAGATATACACAGCTGGAATTAAGCAAAGCAAATGGTAGTAGAAGATATTCTTTCTTTTGTGGCAGGCATATTTCCTTTGCTGATTTCAAACAAGGGTAACTTGTACTATCTGAAACCGCAAATAGTACTCCAGAAATTCAGCTCACCAGAGCCTAGAGGATGAAGTAGAACTGAAGTGTGATCACCAAAAGGAAGTACTTCAGAAAGATTAAAAAAACATCACCACCAAACCAACCAAAAAACAAACAACAAAAAAGACAAAATACAATTGGTTGGTGTTTAAAACATAATTAATTTGATTTCTCTCTCCCCAGAGAGTAAAACCAGCCTCTGCTCAAATGCTGCCTTTTTTTAATGACTCAACCTCTTTGAATGTTAGAACTGGTTTTCTATCCCACTGAACAGCATGGGAGACCAGATTTAAATAATAATCACAGAAAAAACTACTAGTAGGCCAGTACACATGACAACGTACTGCCCAGCTTTCAGCCCTTTCCCAGGCAGTGCTTCACACTGTTGGATTGAATGCATGCACACTGTTACTGTGAAAGCCTTAATCTAATATGATTTCCTAATTTCTGAAAGCCTGGGCTGTGCCATCAGAAAGTAAACACAGTGTCATTTCTACAGTTTAACAGTTGAGGCAACAGAAAGAGGAGGGTCATATATATATAGCTGTCTTGACTAGTTATAGAAAAGAAGCTGATGTCCCAAAGGAAAGCTGCAAAGTTTCTCAGATGCTTCTTGTCTGGAGAAGCCAAATTGATCAGAAATTTTGGGCCATTGGGAGAAGGTCAATATTGGAAGACAACTTACTCAAATCTGGACAGATAACTGTCAAGGGCTTAGTTCTCTTGTTTCGGAAGAACACCAAGCAAGCACTGAAGGAAAGGTGAAAGGAGAAGTTTTAGATATGTAAGGAAATCCCTATATTCTTCTGTGTTTTTACTAATACCTTGCCTTTTTCTTAAGGTCTCCCCTACCAGTTTCCAGAGCTTTGTTCATATTGAGGACAAATATAACTGCTGTAGGTCTGCTGTGGTTTGGCAGCTCATGCCTTTCAATGACAAATTGAATGGAGGCGGAGTAGTTACAGAAAGTTCTGACATGTGGTCCAACATACTTGCACACAGGCACATAAAGTACGAAGGAGAAAATTAAATTATCTTCATATTCCATCAGTTTTGGAAGATTTTTGGCACATAAGGGTTATCAAGACAACCTTCCCCTGGACTGTAGGTATGCTTTAGAACATACGTCACAGGAACCAAGTCCTCAATGCAGAGGAACTGAGTCCTCAATAAAGACCTACGATTTATCTGTTCATTGCATGAAACAATAGGTTCTGAAGTGCAGAGCAAAGGTTTCAAAGGTAACCAGTGAGTGATCAGACCCTCAGGGTGATGACTTTGAGATACTTGAAAAATCAAATTTTCAGCATGATAAGCACTCACCTTTAAAACCTAGGATCCTTTAAGGCCTCTATTTCCTTTCCTTTAAACTAGAAAACCAGAGAGACACCATAAATCATTGTCTTAAGTTTGGAGAGAGGTGAAAGTTTTGCAGTGTATGTGTAAGAATTTTACTGCTTTATTATGATATAGAATGTCGCGTCCACAGTAGAAAATGAAGCTCAGGCAGAATGAGTATTTTACCAGTAAGAAAACTGTTGATTAAGTAGATTGCGAGTGCCTTCCTCACTCCCTCAGCTTTAAATATGATATCATTTCTTTTATGGCTAAAGCAAGGCAATGAAATTATTATGTATTGAAAAAGTAGGAGCCAGCAGTTTGTAATCGTTTACAATTCTTACAGCCAGGAAAAGAAAAATAAAATCCCTGTTGTACTTCTGACTCATTTTCATGATCCATTGACCAGCTGGTATGAGAAGCATCACTAATGAAGCATGAGATTTCACGCAGTTGGGCCACCCAGCAGAAGATATGCTTCACCTGATACTGATTCTCTTTTTACTAGCTCCTACAGCTAGAAGAGTCAATGTATTAAGGACACATTAAAAATAAGATATGTATATATTATTCAGTCTTCTTTGGATATCACTGACAACTATCATACTGCTTCTTAGAGTGACAGCTTTCAACAGAGCATTGCCCTGTGAAATAGAGTACAGAGCCACACACTGTGAAGGGAAAAGTGTAAAATCAAAGGGGTTTGTACAAGCTATTATTCAGTGAGGTTTTAGGTATTTTTAACAAAAATAAACCAGGAGTTTTTCATTCTCATAAGAAGTCAGTACTGAAAACAAATTAGATTTTACGTATCAAATGAATAACAGCATTAAAACCAAATAGAAATATTTTTGAAAGAAGAGTTTCTTATTCACATAAACATGAATGCATGGGTATATGTGATAGTTTTTCAGGCATACCATTGTACATATTACTTAACTATATTTTCTTCCTGAACCAACCATATTATAGGAAAAATAAATCTCTTTGATGCCTTTGTACAACAGGTATAAAATAATGACCAAGATCCTAAATCTAGTTCAGCTCCCAAGACTCTTTGTAAAACGTTTCACTACTGTCCTCTGCATATCCTAGTCATTTAAGATGAAGGATGGACCCAAGAGTTTTGTTGAACTACATGTGAAAATTAACAAATGGTGTCAAAATAAATTCTTACTTATTTTTGACATTCATTTCCATTGTAACATCCCAAACTTGAATTTTCAAAATGCTGCTGAGTTACTGTACTGAAACTGAAGTACAAAAATTGACAGATGAAATCACTGAGGTGGGACCAGGCATCTGGGGGCTGTGTGGTAACAGTTATACCTCCCCAAGCTCACATGTCAGATTGCAATGTCAGCATGGCAGCATTTTATACTCTGTTCACTGTAATGGGAAGAGAAGTTGCTCACCACTTTGTAGGATGCCTTTTCAGTGGTTCAAAGAGGAATGGAAAGTTATAATTTAGTTACAATAAGAGGTACTAAGTATACCTTGTGTTTTTACAGAGATTCTTTAAATACCTACTGCTATTACAGAGATTCATGTGTAAGGGCTTTTGGGTGGGTCAAAAGGATTCCAAACAGTAAGCAGCAAGAAAATGTAAAATGGTGTAAAGACATAATATGGGAAGATACACATGGCTTAATAAAAATTAAATGTATTCTTTATGTTACTGTATGGATATCTGTTAATCTCTGGACCCAGTTTGTATACTTTATATCAAAAAATTCCAATCTATTCCTATAGAAACCTTAACTGCCAGAGATAATTTATGCAGGGTCAGATGGTTGAAGGAAAACATGCTAACAAGAAAGATTAAAGTTCAAAACAACTTCCTTTTTTCTTTGAGATGCTAAAATTGTACATATCGTCTTCACCCCTTTCAGCTCTTCCGTGAGATACAGAAGAAGCTGGAAAAAAATTCACATCCCATATTCTGCCTAGGCAGAAGAGAAAGAGAGAAATTTAAAACAAACCAACCTGAGAAAGCAACAACAAAGTTGAATTCATGGAGAAACTGAAAATAAAAAAGTTTAAATTATTTCCAGAAATGACTGTATGTGCCTTCTAAAGAATGTTGAACATATTTGAAGTGTATGAACTAAATATTACATTAAATCAAAGCTATGTCATAAGGAAATTATGAGTTCATATTACCTAAGTAAAATCACAAATGTATGTTACCAAACCACAGAATATGATGATGGTAATTAATATCATAATCTAAGATAAAGATTTCTGAACAGTTAAGTATTAGTGACAATACTCCTTTCTCTGATGCAGTTTTGCAATTCTTCCAGTTCCTTTCCCTGTCTAAAAATGCAATGGTGCCAGAAGACTTCCAAGTTTATTACCTGCAGAGCGCATCCCACTCACAGGCTGGCTGCAACTTGTCTCTCTCTTTGTAGGTGTCACTCACCACTCCAATGTGTTAAAGAAACTATTGAATCAGCAGGTATGAAAAGCAAAAATAACTTCCCCCCCCCGACACACACACACACACTGAAATACAAGGAGAAATAAAATGTAGCTTGGATTCTATGAGTGAATTTGGAATTTGCCAGTGTTAGTCTACCTGAACACCTCTGTTTACCTAAAAAGTTTCCTGAGACTTTAAATGACCACAAGTAACCAGTGGCTCAGTTTTCTCATCACTAAATTATGCTAAAGACACTTACAGTCTACTCTGTATTAGAGTTGCCACATTAATTGGTGGATACTGATTGTTTGGGGTTATTTCAATTATCTTCAGTGAGCCAAAGAAGGTTCATCACAGCTGTTAGGGTTAAGAAACACCTGCCAGAAATCATATTTTAGGTAAATTCAAAACACTTTATAATAAGAATACATTAATAGCATATTATAGAGTAATTCCCCTGGAATTTCAACATTTGTTGCTCAAAAAGAGAAGTGAAGAAATAAATTAATAAAACAACTATTAATATGAAATGAAATAATTATAAGATGCCACTTGTTTAATTTAAGAAAACTATATTATATGGATTTACACATATAAATAGTAATTAATTTTCCAATAAAAAGTTAAAAATTAAGAAAATGTTATTAATGAATTCAGAGACTTTATTTGGGAGAGCAATGAATGAAACTTTCTTTTGCAGTGCTGAAGTGAAGCAATAGCTGTAAAAATGTGTATTGTTAGAAAAATAAACAGGATAGGTGCAAACCCCTTTTATTCAAAATATCTAATCCTTAAAAATCTGCCTTAGTACCATTTTCAGAACATCTGGCATAAAACCAAGCATATCAAGTTTACTGCCATACTGAAAATTACCTAAATTCAGAACTCAATTAATGTAGTAATCTTTTAAACATAGGATTCACTACAGTGCTATTCAGATAACAAAGGCAGGTGTAACAGCTCTGAAAGGTGGTGGAATGAGCTGTGAAAATGAATTGCGAGCCTGCAAACATAATAAGAAGAGGTTTGTGAGTTACTAAATACGCCAGGCAACTACCTGGAGTCTTGAAGTAATCAGAATATTCTGAAATAATCAGATTAGTCCTTTTAATTTCAAATGTTTCTGTTCTGCAGAGAGAAGAGAGTTCCACAGATGACATTTTTTTAATGAAACTCTCTTTATCTGAAAAAATATCTACCAATTCAGTTAATATTGTCATGCAACATCCCCTTAAAAGACATCTCTGACTGAATCAGGCAAGGAGGAATGAAGGTTGCCCAGTCCATTACTTATCCAGACACAAATGAAATAATAATTAGACAAACAGTAGAAAACATTCCCATTCTTTCTTCTGGAAATACAAACAAGGAAAGGATTTTTTTTTTTCTGGTTAACCTTTTGAAGGAATAAATGCTTGGGGTGGGGACAAGAGAGAGAAACAATGCACATTGCTACTGAAGAGCAACAGGAAAGTACTCCTAATACGGATGTCTAGACTGGCCTTACCATGGAAAAAGAACACGGAGAAAGAAGTTGTTAGCATGAGATAAGAATAGCCAATTATATTTCTGCATGAAATTATCCTAGTACATCCATATCATACCCTAGAGGAAACCAGTTTTGAAGAGTATCTTGCCTCCCATGTCTTCATGCCAGACTCCCTGTTCTGTAATGACAGAAAGTATTACACAGCAGCAGTGGATTCTGTTTAGAAGTCAGCCAAGAGTAAATAATGTTATTGTATATTTTCCTAAAATATTCACAGATATTGAGCTGCAGAACATGCAAAAATGTTATGAAGATACCCACTTTTCAAATGCCTCTAAAATGTAAAATGTGGAAATGAATGATGTGTGCCTCTTCAGTGAAACTGCTTTGGCTGCCTATAACAAAGACCTTTGCTTACATCTGAACACAATTCATTGCATTTTTATTGAGGCGGCAAAAGGACAATTAGCTCTACTTGTGCAGCAAACGCTGGTCAAAACCCTGGGTTCCTGGTTCACTACAAATGTAATTTTTATTAGTATTTTTCTAATGTTTGGTCAATTAAAGGCTCCTAGAGCTCTCTTCATGGATGACATGAACGTTTTTTCTGTGCTAAGGAAATATGTCTATTTCATTAAATTCTAGCTAAAGGGCTGTAAATCTTCATTTGCTAATACGCCACAAATCTTTCAGAGGCTTCCATAAGGGTTGGGAAAAAAGTCATCAGATGCAGAACCTTTCAAACAGAAGATTACAAACTTAATAGACCCATATTACTTGAACCAAATGTTGTTCCAGTGCATAATTTACAGCCACCTCTATTCATATTCGCTGAAAACCGTACACCTCAGGCATTACAGATTTAATTTAAAAAAAAAGGGAAAACATATTGAAAAATTATTGAATGTAAAATTTTTACTTCACTTTTATATGATATTTTTCTTGAGAGTTTAGATTAGACACGGTATTCAGATGGGAACTCACAAGTGCCGAGCAAAGGGCAATAAATCTACTTTTGATGTCCTGTCTGTGTCCCTGTGAATTATCTCCCAAGGTGCTTGCTGTGTCTGCAGCCAGGACACACTGCTGGCTTATGCCAAGGCTCCCAGATCCCTTCCCGCAGCTCTGCTCCCATTCAGGCAGTCCCCAGCTTGTGTCCTTGCGTCAGTGCTTCCTGACCAGGGGCAGTTTGGCTTTATCCTTGCTGAAATACATGAGGTTCCTGTTGGCCTCTTCCTTCAGCCTGTCCAGGTCCCTCTGGATGGCATGGTTGCCTTGAGGGTCCCCAGTTGTGCCTGCACCACACACACCCTACCTCCTCACACACACCCACCCCTGCCCCTTCCTCAACCCACCTTAGTGTCATCTCCAAACTTAAGTAGATTGTTCTCCCTCACTTTCTTCTCCAGGCCATTGATAGGAGATGCTTGCAAGAGATGCTAGCCGCAGACCTCCAGGTAAAGCAAGAACAATTAATAACTACTGTCTGAGCCTGACCATCCAGGCTGTTATTTAGCTATGTAGTTCTGTACTCACCCAGAACATGAAGTCCCAACTTGAATACAATAATATTTGCATATTGGGTTGCCTTTCAGGTATTTGTGGGTGGAGACCATTTAATGCTGTTTACCTTGACTTTAGGAAGGCTTTCAATGCTTTTTCATGTTCTGTGTTTAGGGAATTTTGGAGTTAACTAATAAGAAATTCAACTTTATTTAACAATACTCCTTAATCTCTTTGAAAATAAAACTTCAAAACAAGATATACTGTATCTATTTCAGTGGCATCTCAGTTTAGGAACAAAGATCTCATCAGAGATTTCACAATCTTTATTCAATATGTAACAGTGAATAAGAACATTATTTGCAGAAGTTACTAACTCTTCTAGAATTTATTGGTCTCAAACACTCAAAAGTTTAGTGACCTTAAATGTCAAAACCCTATCCTCTCTCTTTTTGCCTATGCATTATGATGCAATTTTTAAGACTGGATTACAGATTATTCTTTTTCATATGTATCTTCCCTACTTCATTTGGAAGGCTTGTCTTGGTCACAAGCTGTTTGATGCTGCTTCACTTAGATCAGTATGTGGCCTTAGATCTGTTTGCTAATCAAGCCACACTTGGAAGAATTCTATTTCTACTCTGATGTTCATCACAACAGTCAAATAAGTGTTTTCTGAACACAAATACATTTATTTTCTTGTAACTCTAGTCAGATTATTAATTTTACAAACAGAAAATGGAAAGATTAAGACCACATGCAGTCTTTCATTCAAAGCACACAATTTGAGATGCTTACACCCAGCTTCTCAGGGCAGGCAGCACAATATAGTGTTTTATATGTTTTTACTGACTTTAGCTGCTGTTCAAGGAATTCTGCTTTTTTTACATAGGAGACTGAAAAGTCTTAAGCATGACACCTAGGGAAAAAGTTTTCCCTGAGATTCCTCAAAACTTTTTGATTTAAAACACTGGTGCAGCCTAATGTGTAATCTACATGCACAGATAAAAACAGAGGGGGGTTTCATGGTGATTTCCAATTGTTCTGTGAGATTTTTTTTTCCTCTCATGTTTAACCTCATTCAATATGCATTTTACATATTAAAAACTTGCAAATCAGTGAACACATGAAGAAAGTCAATTTATGTAGTGTTATCAGGTATGAACTGTCTGGACTCTGTCTGGTTTTAGCCTGCTCTGCTCAGCAATACCATTTCTCCTTTCCTCCAGGGCCTCATCACATTTGTCTCACAAACTCCTTTTCCTCTTTTTATTGTTTGCACTGGCTCATGCTGATGTTTTCACCCAGGCAGCTTGTGTCATTCCCCACTCAGCTCATGCTTTGCCCCTACATTTTTTTTCTTCCCAGTTTCCTTTCTTAGTCACAGCCCTGGTCTGCTTTAAAATCTTCATGGACAGTTACAGTACTTCCTTCCCTTCCTCACAAGCTTCCAGTCAACATAATTTATTTTATCTCCTCAGGCTTTTTATTGCAATGTAGTTCATTCTCAGCCCTCTTCTAAGATTAGTGGATTTCCTTCATTTGCTTTAGCAGTGGTGCGTTCGCCCACAGGGAATAAAGTTTTCCTGGCATCACTGGGAGCATACATCCCAGCAGACAAATAAAACTGAGACAGAGGTGCTAAGGAGAAGACATATCTGTTGAAAGACATAGTTGTGGTGTTACTTAAGATGCATATCCTTCACCTCCTTAACAGAATATTACATCTCCAAAAAGCCCTAGACAACTGGCCACCAGAAGGCCACATTATTTGTCAAATGATTAAGGCCGGACAGGTCAATTATGTTTTAGAAATGCTTTCTTACCTGTACTAGTTCTACAGGAGAATCTATGTGACTACACTGACATTTACCTGAGATGAATCTCTCCTGTACGGTCACTCAGTTCTAGAGAATTTTCTGCATGACTATATCAGTGTAAGGTTATGTTGTTCTTAACCCTGGGAAAACATGGCGTAAACAAACCTTCTGTGTCTTTGAGGTGATTTATTTAAAAGATGTGAGTCAACAAATATTTTACATGATTACATACTAATAACAACATATGCCACTGTGAACTCAAACCTTGTTTATTAAGATCTCTTTTCCTCTAAAGTATTAGCAAGATTCATCTGCTGCTTGCAGCTTGCTCAGGATATAGCATCATTATTGCCTATGAGCTTGAAACACTGTGATAAGATCCTCCCCAACTTTGAAACAAGTAGTTTTATGAACATTGGAACTAATGTATAAAATTTATGTCTTGAAGTTAATTTACTTTAGTGTCTGAGTGCAAGCCCTGATTGAATCTTTTCCTGCTGCTGAGGTGAGCAGAAACATTCACTCTAACAGATAATAAAAATATTTCTAGAACATGTGGAAAATTAGGAAATCATGTTCTAAAATTCCCCTTTTGAATCTCTGGTTATGTCAGCTGCATTGTCTCTCTACTTAATTTCCTCAATGATTCACATATCTGAAATTTCTTTCCTTCAAAGATCTGATAAGGTGCTGCACTTGTTTTGAGAGTAACACTGTGACACTGATTTGTGAAATATTTTAAGGTTCCCTAAATGCTTACGCTTATAAATTCTTTCCTCCTGACTTGAATTCATGATAATAAGAACATCACTACTTTAGAAGCAAAAGAAAACAAAGAGCCTTACTTCGAAACATTTTTTTTTTCATTTGCTTATTTATTTGTTTGTTATGTGGGCTTTTTATGCTGGGTCTGGTTGGGATTAAATAACTTTCTTCATAGCAAACTGTATGGTCCTGTGTTTTAGATCTGTGAGTAAAACAGTGGGTAACAGGCTTGTGTTTTATTTATTGCTGAGCAGTGCTTGCACAGAATCAAGGCCATCTCTGTTTCCCAATCTGCCCCCCCCCCCCCCCCCAGGAAGCAGGGTCAGGGTTGGTAAGAGTTTCTAGGAGGGAACATAGCTTGGACAGTGGACTCAAACCAACCAAAGGGATATGTCATACCATATAACATCATGCTTACTAATAAAACTTGTGGGGGAGATTTTCCGAGGTAACCATTGCTCAGACACTGGCTGGGCATTGGTCTACTGGCAAAAGAGGTGGTAGTGATTAACTTTGCATGATTTCTTGGGTTTGGGGTTTGTTGGTTTTGGTTGAGGTCTTTTTCATTCACTTATTAAATTGTCTTTATCTCAGCCCATGAGTTTTTCTTGCATTTTCCCTCCAGTTCTCTCCCCTGTCTTACTGGGAGTGGGGAATGAGCAAACAGCTGGTGATTAACCTGGTTGCTAGCAGGGGTCAATCCACCACACTCTGGGACTGAATAAGTTCTGTTTCTGTAAGATGAGATGCATGTGCAAACCAGAAGATGTTATTATTCCATACACAAATATTTTTATTATGCATCTAGCTTGACCTGTTCTGGGTAATTTTGAATGTTACTTCATTTTTCAGATATAGTCTCATTTTTTTCCAGTCATAGAGAATATGGTTTTTGTTTCCTAAGGTATCTATCTATTAGTTTCAGTCACTTGTTTAGTCAGAAAAAAAATTTACTTTTGGTCTCCCAAGTACCATAGTAATCCTTGCAAATAGGAGATATGATTCAGGTTTTTGAAAAGTAGTACAAGTATATAGAAAATGAGTCAATATGTCCAAATCTTGATTATGAACTTCTTTCAAACTTCTGGAGAACGGTATTCACATTTAAAGATCAGACTGACTTGAAGCCAGAGATGTTTTATAGTGTTATGGTCATTTGAATTGGAAATGAGAAATCCTTACTTTCTGGTTTGGAAAGGGTGTCTCATGAAAACATGTGTATTAATAAGTGTTCTTAACTTTAGAGGTTTAAAATGTCTTGAAAGTAATGGTTATCATAAGCTTTTAACTGGTGGAGAAAATAAGCTTTATGGTATCTATTGACATGAGATCTAGTTGTTAGGCAGGGCTGAAGACAGATACAAAAAATTTTCCACATCTAAGTCTTAATCTTGGTTTTCATTTAGGTTCAAATTTTCTCTGAAGTTTCACATACTTGACCATGGTGGCATAGAGGGAGGTGATGAGGAAAGCTAAGGTCCATTTGGAATTAAATCTGGTGAGGGAGGTCAAGGACAAGAAGAAGGGCTTCTTCAAGTACATCAACAGGAAAAGGATGACCAGGGAAAACGTGAGTCCACCGCTGAATGAGATTGGTGCCCTGGTAGCAAAGGACACAAAGGCGGCAGAGTTAATGAAAGCTTTCTTTGTTTCAGACTTCACTGCCAAGGCTGGCCCTCTGGTTTCCTAGACCCTGGAGACAAAAGAAGAAGTCTGGAGAAAGGAGGAATTTCCCTTGGTTGAGTATGATCATGTTAGAGACCACTTAAGCAAACCTGACACCCACAGATCCAAGGGCCCTGATGGGATGCACCACTGAGTGCTGAGGGAGCTGGCAGATGTTATTGCTACACCACTCTTTGTCATCTTTGAAAGGTCAGGGAGGACAGGAGAGGTGTCTGAAAACTGGAGGAAAGCCAATGTCACTCCAGTCTTCAGAAAGGGCAAGAAGGAGGACCCAGGAACTACAGGCTGGTCAGCCTCACCTCTATCCCTGAAAAGGTGATAGAACAGCTCATGCTGGAGTTCATCTCCAAGTGTGTGGAGGAAAAGAAGATTATCAGGAGCAGTCGATATGGATTCACCAAGGGGAAATCATGCCTGACCAACCTGATAGCCTTCTATGATGAATGACTGGCTGGGTAGACAAGGGGAGAGCAGTGCATGTTGTCTACCTTGACCTCAGCAAGGCTTTTGACACTGTCTCCCATAACATCCTTCAAGGTAAGCTCAGGACGTTTGGATTAGATGAGTGGACAGTGAGGTGGATTGAGAGCTGGCTGAATGGCAGAGCTCAGAGGGCTGTGGTCAGTGGTGCAGAGTGTAACTAACGGCCTGTAAGTAGTGGTGTTCCCCAGGGGTCAGTACTGGGTCCAGTCTGGTTCAACTTATTCATCAGTGACCTGGATGAAGGGCCAGAGTGTACCCTCAGCAAGTTTGATGATGATACAGAACCACAAGGAGTGGCTGACATACCAGCAGGCTGCGCTGCCATTCAGCCAGACCTGGACAGGCTGGAGAGTTGGGTGGAGAGGAACCTAATGAAGTTCAATCAAGGCAAGTGTAAGGTCCTGCACCTGGGGAGGAACAACCCCATGCACCAGCACAGGCTGGGGATGACCTGCTGGAAGGAAGTTCTGTGGAGAATGACCTGGGAGTTCTGGTTGACAGCAAGTTGACCATGAGCCAGCAGTGTGCCCTTGTGGCCAAGAAGGCCAATGGGGTCCTGGGGCGCATTAGGAGGAGTGTGGCCAGCAGGTTGAGAGAGGTTATCCTGCCCCTCTACTCTGTCCTGGTGAGGCCACATCTGGAGTGCTGTGTCCAGTTCTGGGCTCCCCAGTTCAAGAGAGACAGGGAACTACTGGAGAGGGTCCAGTGGAGGGCTGTGAAGACAATGAGGGGACTGGAACATCTCCTTTATGAGGAAAGGCTGGGAGAGCTGGGCCTCTTCAGCCTGGAGAAGAGAAGACTGAGAGGGGATATTATCAATGCATACAAGTATCTTAAGGGCAAGTGTCAACAGGATGGGGGCAGGCTCTTTTCAGTGGTTCCCAGTGACAGAACAAGGGGCAACGGGCACAAACTGTAACACGGGAAGTTCCATCTAAATATGAGGAAGAACTTCTTTACTTTGAGGGTGACAGAGCCCTGGAAGAGGCTGCCCAGAGAGGTTGTGGAGTCTCCTTCTCTGGAGACGTTCAAAACCTGTCTCAATGCAACTTTGTGCAACCTGCTGTAGGTGAACCTGCTTTAGCAGGGGGTTGGATTAGATGATCTCTAGAGGTCCCTTCTAACCCTGACTATTCTGTGATTCTGTGACTCTGTGACTGAAATTTAATGATAGGTCAAATTACGGAGTTTTCAACATGAGATTTAAAAAGCACAATGGAACAGTAAAAACACTTTTTGAACATTTTCCAAGGCTATTGATTACACAAAAAGTGACAGATCCCTCAAACACATTTTCAAATTAACCAGATTTTGTAAGACAGCTTGTAAATCTTTGTAAGATTTTCTTAAGGAATAAGAACAGAAGTTATATGATCTTTCTTACCAATGGAATAACCATTTGATCTAGATGCAAGCTAAATTATCCCTCTGTAAAGTCAATATCCAAATAAATAATATAAATATATGTCTTCAGACTAGATTCTTCTCTATTTAAATGTTGATCTATTTGAACGCTCATTGACATATTTTGCACAAATTCTGGTAATTCAATGAATCATCCTGTCTACTTAGCACCATAGTCCAAAGATGTTCCATAGGAAGAAAAATTTACTTCACACTCATACTTTAACACTTAACAACTTCAGATATGAAACAGAAAATTGGATCATATATCATGAAAATATGTAGCTTCATGAATTAAACAATAGCTACCAGAAAACTAAACTAATAGAAGAATGTAGGTCACACAGGTGAAAAAAAGCAAAATCCAGCATCCATATTTTCATGCATATGGCCAAAATCCCAAACTTTTTGAAAGTTGGAATTAATCTGTCCTTCAACTGACTCAAATATGGTGCAGAAATATGCAATTACCGAAACAAACAAACAAACAAATAAAACACTTGTTATTGCATTTTATCATAACTGTAGCAACAGACTCAGGAAATTTGTACATTTATGTGTGAGGTTTGCATGTGTATCTGTACAAGTGTAGTGAAATCATCCACACTGGATGCTCTGGAGCCAAAAATGCAAGGGAAAGGAAAGATACAGTATTTTAGCTAGAACCAAAATCTGTTGATGCATATACAGATGACAATTGTGGCCTGTTAACCTTAGTTAGGGTCATAGAAACAAAGCTAGCTTTCCCACAGTTAGTCTCTCTCTATTCAGAGGTCTTGCTCATACCACCTGACAGAGGAATAATGTTTGTTCAAGTGAGAAGTGTTACAGTTTAAAGTATCATAAAAATCAGTACTTGACTTCTAGGGTGATATTGGGAAGTCTTCCCTTCTGAAAGAGGACATCTGCATAACGAAACCCCCCACAAAACAGTGTAAAGGAAGGAAACCTCCTGGGCTGAAAGGACTACATCAGAAGCCTTCAGCTCACCTGCTAGCAGGTGTTATTGTGGGTTTCAGAGAGGACTACTCTTTCTGAAGACAGCCAGGGCAGTGCTGGAAAATAATCCTCACTGATATCTAGAATTCAAAAGATAAAATGGTAAAGCATAACAAGATGGAGTGTGGGGAAAATTCCTATCAATGAAAAGAAATGCATGCTGCAGCAGAGTCATGCAATTTGTGCAAGGTAGTCCAGAATTTGTAAGACATCAGAGTACACAAGGTAATTCACAGGGGGCCTTATTAATAAAGACAGAAATAGTACCCCACCAAAGAAAATCATACCTTTCATGGTTTAGAGAAAAACATTAAATATTGTACTGATCTTCCTGAAAACAGTCTAGAAAAATAGGTAACTTTAAAAACCCAGATGTAAACACTATGTATGAAGGGAACAGAACATTTTTGGTTTTGTGTCAAGACAATGGACAGATGTAAAGATTTCATCACAAACATGAAACAAATAAAGACTAAAGTTTTGGGACCTTTCACCTTCTCCATGCAGAATCGAATCTTGTTAGCCCTGTCCCCAGCTGGAGAAAAGACATTGGATTAGATGACCTTTTGGTCTCACCTGTTAGGGCTGCTCTTAGGTTTTTATTCTAGGAGTTAAATCCCTAGGGTTCTGACTTCCTAACAGGTTGGCTACAATAAAGCTCCACTAAGACTGTTGGTGAGTATAATGCTCTTTTTTTCTGCAGGGGAAAAAAAATATAATTATTTGATTTCTGCTGATTATAATTATTTATGTTACTTTAATGTCACAGTTCTGAACCAGCATCAAAGGAGGCAATGCTGCACTGGTATAAAATAATTAAAAAATTGTGTACCACATAGCTTGCACTCCAGTTATAGAAGAAGTATGATATGAATAAAGGCAAAAGTTATGGATATGTGTTGCCCTGGCTGCAGGGATTTTGAAACATTAACAGCCTAAATACTGTCAAATTTCCTGCAGAAGTTTTTGACAAATGAAAGAAAAAGAGGATTTTGACAAGTAACAATGCGAAACCTGGACTCATATTTCTCCTAAGTTAGAGGGCAAGCATTATAAAGAATTGTGAAGCTGTTTATTTCAAATAACAATGGGGGCTAATGTCTAATCTTCTCAGGGGTTCCAAGTAACATTTTGGTAGAGAATAATGAATGATAAGCAGAGTGAGAGATTGTGATTGATGGCCTTAACAAAAACAAGGAAGCATTCACAGCCTTGTTAATAGAATATAAATAAATTGGCAGGAGTTTATATGAATCTCCAAAAAAAATATTTATTATTTATCAAGGGTAGGTAGTATGATATAGTAGCTGAGACAGGAGTTTAGCTTTGCAGGCAGTCATCAAAGGAATTGTCTTAGAGGAATTATACAGAACAAACTGAAAGATTTAATGTCTGGTAAATTTCTGAAAGAATTATGATATTGAGATAGAACTTAGTAACCATTCAGGATGACGATGTTAACAAAAAGTAAGAATATTCTTGGTAGACAAAAACAGTTCAGGGAACCCTTCTGGATAAAGAGGAATGTGAGAAGATAAACTCTGCAAAATACTATGTATCCACTGACTTAAATGGTGGAAGAGCAAATGGAGATTAGATGCTTATTGGAAAAACAAGATGGTCACTTGAAGGACTTTTTGGGAGGGAAGAATACATGTTTTTATCATGAAGAAAAGAGACGGAAAAGAGATGACAATCAAGAAGATTTAGAGAGCAAAACAGAATTGTCATGAGCAAGATCAGGGGAAGAAAGAGGATGAGGTAAAAGGAGAAAATGAAGGAATTGCAGGAAAGAACGGATGAGTAGAAGATGGCTGGATGAATCAAGCTGTGTGAGCATTGCAGCAAGAGATAAAGGAAAAAAATATTCCAAGAAAACCCAAACATGCAGTGTGCAAGAGGGTGACTCAATAGATTAATTAACATTTTTCAAGTGAAAGTCTTTCCCAAAACACCTTTCAATTCATTCTATAAAAATATGCAACGTAAAAAAACCCTATTCAGTTCTGAAGTCTTATGAAATTTTCTGACTCGTAATCTTTGAAATTTGTAATGGGCAATGCTGTCCATGAAATCACTTCCCACGGTACCAAAATATTCCTTTGATGACTCTGTCTGCATAGCTGACAAAGCCTTTAGTTTTAAGATCATTTTAATAGAGTGGCATTGCTGCTGAGGAAAAGTAAAATGAAAATGCTGGAGGGCAAAGTCCAGGTACAATGAGACTTTAATTAATCAGTTTCCTAGCCAAGGCTTCCTTCAGCTTTCACTGAAGTCATAAGAAAACCTGCTACTTATTATAGTGGAATTGGATCAAAGATGTATGACAAGCTGAAGACTCTTGGTCCTCCACTCCTTTTAATAGAGAGGTCAAAAATCATAATTTGTCTTTGAAGGATATATTAAGGTTTGGACTTATTTTCATATATTTTATAAATCAGAAAATAAAAGTAAAATGCAAAATGGTTTGGTTTTCTTTCCTTTGCATTGCCAGCATTTTCCTTCCTGTTATTCCACCAGACTAGAAAAGGAAAGGAAAACAATTTAGAAACATCCTTATCAAAGCGATACTTAAATGCCCATTAAAAAAAAATAATAAATTATTCCCTCTCCACTTTTTATTTCTCTCCCTCCAGCAAATTCTTTTCTGGTCTATTGCCTGCTAGAAAGCTGATTTAAATTGTTATGGTACTTTCCCTTTATGTGAAGAACCAGGGATGTTGTGACCTCCCTGCCCTCCTTGTTTGTTAAGGAAAAGGAAAAAGTCCTCTATTCTCTGCTTATTACTATTTACTGAAACAGCCTGCTTCTATAAGTAATTGGATATAAATGACAGCAAGCTTTCCAAAAACTAATATTAATCAGATAATTAATAGTTACAGTTCCTTGGCAATGTCAGAACGGGTGGCCAGAAAATTTGCCATTAGGTAGATACACTCACTGTTTAGCTGTATTTATCTCACAAGCCAGTCACATATATCAAGGAACAGTTGATTTTAATACAGCTATAGAAAGATGCACTTTAAAGGCTGATACAATAATTAGTATGTGTGAAGAAACCACAGCTGTTTTACAAGGGCTACATATATTTTTAAGGAAATAATTATCAAGAAAAATATCCAATATTTATGAAATAAAGCTTATTTTTCAGCAATATACATTTCGTAATTTTCAACATTTAAATGAAGTCAGGAAACAGTTTTCCACTTTGTAATAAATACATGGCATTTCAAATTTCAAAAAAGGGTCAACTTCAAGTGTGGAAAGTATTTTAAAAACTCAATTTTTTTATTAATTAATCTCTCAATATATATATTTTTCTTCAACTTTCTGCAAAACAAAAGGAAGGAAACATTGTATTCGATTTCATATCAATAATTTAATCATGAATTCTGTTTTGACTAAACTTCAAATCACACTTTAAATGAAAAAGATTAAAAATTATTTAAGCCTAAAAATTTTTTTCTCATCATTTCAATAGGATAGTTTTGGGCAATGTGTAAAAAAATTTTTGTTTCTTCAAAATGGAAAATTAATTTACGTTATCCCTCTTACCTATAGATTTCAGTTTCTACAATCACAGTTTTGTCAAAAAAATTGCCGAACTCTATATTTTACTAAGTTTATGAGCCATAAGTTTGTCAGTTGATCAAACATATTTGTATAGCATTCCAGCTTTCACTCTGTTCTAACATTCCACAATTTATTTAACATAGTACTTGAATTTATTCCCATAAAACTGATCTTGTATTTATCAAGTTTAAAAGAATCTTCTGAAAACACCTACGCTGCCAGCAGAAGATAAAGTAAGAATCACACAGTTACCTGAAAGAGAAATACTCTCTAGGAATTACCGTGCATAACCATTAATAATATGAGGCATAGGTAAACTTTAACACACTCAGAAGTGACCTTCTTTACAGAAATACAGGGGAGAGTTAGATTACAACATTTTTTAGTGTCTTGATAAATAGTCGGAACAAGAAGGCGCTTATAGTGCCTTTTAACATTACTTTATAAAAACAAATTAAAAAATAAAAGTTACAACAGTGAACAATAACATTTCCACCTTTGACGTATATGTAGATGATGAATATTCCATTAAGATATCAATCATTGTGAAAGCATCCATCACTGGAGAAAGAATCTAAGGAGGAAAGAGGAGAATTTCCTAAATTATACATAGCTGATGGTTTTTTTCAGATTTTATGGTCACAAAACCAGAAAAAAATACAATGTAGAAAAATATCTCCCTATTTCTCATGCTGCAAAAAGCATACTTCACCCAATCCTACTATCCTAAATTCCTAATTTATTTTATAGTCATGAAACAAGGATTTAAAAATATATAGGTGTGAAGCATTCAAGCAAGTTCAAAACAAGACCAGTCAGTGAGACCTACCAGAGTAAGAGGTTCTAGAAGACTTCCTTACCTACAATCTGTTGTTATTAGCTGCAAAATCTGAAGCTACAGAAACAGAGATGGAATTAAAACAACAATAAGCAATACCAGAAGTTCATTGTAAAGTCCTACACCACTATTGACAAAGTGATCTGTCAGCCTCGTACTATTTACCTTAGAGCTCTTGAGAAGGCCTTAATAGTTCACTTGATAGTGAAACAAGCTTCTTAGGTAGAAATTGAGCATTGCCCATAAAACATAAAAAGCAATAATTGGTGACATAGTAGCCTGAGAATCAGATTAAAAATGTTTCCACTGACTTTGTATAGCTAAATTTTTTTGTGGTTTTTTGGTTTTAAATGAAGAAAAGGAGCTTTCAAGAATCTGAAGACTGTTTGGCATTATTAGTTACTGAAAACATTATTTTTCTTCTTGTTTCACGTTCTGCATGACCATTTAAAAAAAAAATATCGAAAGGGAAAATAAAGCATCAGGTATATTCTTGGAGTATTGTTTTTCCTCAAACTATGGTGATCAAATATTACATAAAATATTACCTTGCAATGAATTTTTACTCGTGGCTTTTGCTTCAAGTAAGAAGGCCCTGTGAGCTCCTGAATGGAATGGTGGAAGTTTATTTATAAAAAAAAAAATATTAATAAATAAATAAAATATGAGAATGCCGAAGATGTCTGTGGTGAAAAAAAAAATTACGTGGATTGTTGGAAGTTGTCAAGATCGGTTATTTAAAACTGAAGTTTCATGCTTATTCTTTGACTGCCTAAGGACCCAATGCTTCATTCTCTTTCCAAACCAAAGACACTAGAAGAAAAATCAGTTGGAAAACCAAGCAGTCAATTTGCTAGAGTCACTTCTTCTAGCTCAAAAATAGAAAAAGTTCAAAGCTATTAAATATGGGGAGACCGAGGAACTGTAGAATGAGCTGAGCATAATTACAGAAACATTGGCACCTCAAGATGCCAAATCTAACAAATTCTTCACGTTCCTCCAGCAGTCTTGTTATTGGGTGTTTAATTCTTTCTATAGCTCATAAGCCACATTTAAAAACAAAACACTTTTTTCAATAAATTATTTTCAAATGAGAATGAGGTATAGTGTGAAGAATGATGGAATCTTACTGTATCCCTGCTTACCTTCCAGTAAGCATTGTGTGGCTTCACGACAAGGTTCTACTAACGTGAGGACAAGACAAGTTAACCTGTAATATTCATAGTAAACAAGTCAGTGTAAACTCTTGCCTTCTTCAAGGCTTTAACTTGCATTAGTAACTCAGATTCAAAAAACAAACCATTTTGTTTTCACTGGAATGTTGTAACTTGATTCCTTCAAACTAAAAAAGAAACATGAAACTTTTTATATTAGTTATGTGAAAGTTAGACTTATTCTGTGAGGACAGCTTCAGCACTGTTTTAAACTATTCCTGGGTCACCTTTTGCTTGACTTTTATTATGCTTCCTGCCTATAGTTATCTCCTTCTTTCAAAAAAAATTAGTGTTATTTATTGCTCTCTAATCATAACACTAAGTTAAGTACTACACCTTTGGTCAAATAATAGCTGAAAGGAACAGAAAATACCGCTATGAAACATATTTAGTTATGAGATGGGGCTTTACAAAGAATAGGTTGTCAACTCTGTCCCTTAGCCACATTTGAATGTGAAGAGAACCCAAGAAGAAAAGAGAATGGCAAGGGAAAAATAGGTTAAGATATGAAAAAATACAATGCAATCTAGGATTACATAGGACCAAGTAATTTTGATGCAAGCAAAGATTTTTTTCTAATATATGCAGAATAATTTAGCATAGGAGAGTAGTTTTTTAAAACCCTTTTGTCAAGTGACAGCAAAGACTTAAACCCTGGCAGTACAGATAATAATAATGCCCCATACTTATTTAAATAAATAAGATCCTTTCTCTAATCATCCTTACCTGAGAAAACTAATAGCTGTAAACTCATCTAATTACTTCCTAGAATAGGATTACTCTCACCTGACTGAGTAAACTGACATTTTAAATTCCTTTTTACAATATAACAGGATGTGTTCTGTTCAGTGCTGCATTTCTAATGTCCCAGTGTCTGGCAGAAGCATATTGTGAATTTCATTCAAAATACCAAGGCAGGTGTTTAAATAGATATCCCGGGCTCCAAAGAAAACACAACAAAAGCCAGCATTTAACTTTCAATGAGGAAGGAAAGGGAAGGAAACATGTCAACTTGTGCAATCCTTAAGAAACAGAATAACACAGAAGCTATTTAGGATTACATCAAATCCATCTACCGGCTATGCAAACCTTGTCCCAAAGTTATTTTATTTCTGTATAGTCACAATTTGTATGAAAAATCTCACAGTGACTGCAGAGATTAGCTCTGCTGGATGAACATGCTTAGATGCAAATCCCGATGTTACTGGAGTGGTAACAGTTAAAGTCAGTAGAAAATAGAAGGACCAGACTTTGTGACATATGCAACAGTTTATAGCTGGATATGATGTAGGTGAGAAACACTTTTCACATATTGCTTGACAATGCAATTCAATTACAATAATTGAAAATGCCCTTGAAATTTAGAACTTGGTCTTGTTACTCCAATAGGTAAAGATAATGATGTTTCCCACCAAATTCTTACTGAAGAATGAATGGATCCTATTGAAGAATTTGGAATATAAAGTAGATAAAAAGACTTCAAGAATATCAGTTTGGCAGGGATACATGTGACTAACTTTATACAGCTGAGTCATCTCACAAAGTCAAATAAGCATCTTAGCAGCCTAATGTTTGAGATTAAAAAAAATAGTCATGTAATTTAACCAACTTCCCTCCTATAGTTCCTCATCCAAATTTTTTTTTTCAAAATCTTTTCTGGAGGAACTTTTGTAGAAACTCCAACTTCTAGAGAAACCCACTGGCTACACAAGATTGACTCCAGAGAAAAAAACAGGGAAAGGAAAAAATATTTTTTTTTTTTAAAAAAATCCTGTTCCGATGAAAATAGGCTATACTAAATGTCTTCCCAAACCCAGAGAACTTGTCTGTGGTGACATACAATCCATGTTTAAAGAGTGTTAAAATGAGCTGAAATTACTGATTGGGAATATAGGATATAAGTGAAAAAAAACCCCAAAGATCCTTAAAAGTTAAAGGTTAATACAGCAGAAAGAGATGAAAACTTGGCTCTGTAGCAGTCATAATATGAGTTGTCATGGGCTCCAATGGATGCAGGATTTTCGTCAGGAAGTTTGAATGTCCTTCAGAAGATTTTAAGAATTATATGTGATCTTAAAAAAATGAAACACATTACATAAATACACATAATCAAGGCCATTAAACAGCATTAACTCTTTTTAAAAAAAAACAAAAACAAAAAACAAACCACACCTATATAGCAGGAAATACAATTAGGTATAATGTATAAGTTTGCTGGTGTCTTTTAATGAGACATTCATTCCTATTTTTCCTCTATAACATCATTGGAAAAGAAAGTTTTGACTGTTTTAGAGTCTTGGCTTACGTATTTTAACATTAGTTTGTATTTCTTTTAAAATAAATCTTACCATTATATTTTCTGAATGTATAGTGCTTGATTTTCTGATAATATATCACTATAATAATTTCTGGAACTATAAATATGTACTTCTAACTTCTCCAAACTCCTTTGAGAACCTCTCATGAACATATTTCAATCATACACAAATACAAATCACAGACATTCTGGAAGAAAACGTTGTTATAAAATGTTTATGACAATTTAAGGATTTGTATTATAAAACTTTAAGCTAAACTGAACATCAAAAAAGATATTGCTGCTTTTTGGCTTACCTGTATTATCCGGATCTTTTGTTTAACTCAGAATAATGGAAAACAATGAAAGCATGCTGACCAAATTAAAATGCATTTACAGCCAATTTAGGTTGCCAAGTGTATCTGGCAGTTCAAGGCTGAAAAATCTAATATAATGCACCAGAAAAGCTCACAAAGGTATATTTCTTCAAACTTCAATAGAGATTGCACTATATAGCTTTTATAAGGTGATTTACATTGTAAGCACAGGTAGCAGAGAACACCTCCCTCTCTCTGAAATCTGGGCTATTACATGTAAGTTAGACAAAGATGTTCTCTACAGAGGCACTCAGTTCTGTGAGTTCAGCAATGTCATCCCAGTTATGAGCAACTGTATTGTGAAGTAGATGGAGTTTTCCATAGTTAGAGCATCAGCTTATTTTCAGATTGATTATAGGGTAGCTGGACTAACAAAATGGTTGCTGAAGGCAGTGTCACAGATGTGAGAGGACCAGAAAAGAAAAAAATTATTTGCTAGTGAGATGGGAACATACATACGTACCTCTTGTATCACAGATAATAGGATGAGAGCTCCTTTGCCAGCAGAGCCCCATATCCGTCTCTTGCTGCATTTGTCAAAAAAACTGGTGAACAGTGGGCATGGTAATGTCCCACCAGAGGGAATGGTGGCACCAGTGCGAAGACATTATGACATTTGATAGGATGTTAGGGAAAATGACATCTCTGTAATCAAGATATTTATATATTTGTGAAGAGGTTAACTATTGCATTGTTTAACCCATCCAACCATAACTTTCAAACATTGTGAACACAAATGGTTTGTATAATCATGATCTTGAAAACACATACTATGTTAGTTTAGTCTCTGGGATGTCTTCTTGCTATGGACAACTGAAAATTTTCTATCAGTTTTACCTGACATACAAAATTTGCTTTGAGTCAAAAGTAGTTTCCATGGAGGGTTTATGCCTTCTGGATTCTTATTTTAGTTTTAATTTAAAGATATTAAAACCCTAGGAAACAAAAAGAATCTTCAGAAAAGTATCAAGATTGCTTTCTTAAATTGTTTTCAATTTTTAAATTAAAGGGGAAAAGTTCTTGTTTGGCTTGTCACTTAAATCTTTCATCAAAATCTAAGTAATTTTCAAAAAAGACATTGAGGTAGCTTTTTGGTAGAAAGGAGTAATGTAAGTTCTCCTCCCAAACTGAATGAGACTCACGTATTTTTGTTCATGATTAGGAAATGCTGCTGTCTAACACTTGTGTTGTACACCCAGCTTTTGTGCACATGGCATAACTGATGCACATGATACATACTGTGCATATTCAGACAGGCAATTCACCATACATCAACAGTTTCAGATCTGGAAAGCCCTGGAACCAGTATGTACGTATATACTGTACTGTTAATCTGCTTGTGAAGAATAAGACTGAAGCATTCAACCAGGCTATAGCAGGCATGCCTACCTCAACTGGCTTCAGGACATCAAGAAACCATGGAGAAGTGACTGAACCTTTCAAATTGTGCATGTTTTTAATAGCCTATAACACAGACAAACCTTGTCACACTATTGTCCTGCACACAATTGTCCTGATATATCCGTAAGATAAGAGTAAACATGCATGGGTTTATTCAGAAAAGTAGTTGTAAGATATGAAAGAAAATCAATTACAATGGATCAAATATATATATTCTGCTCTTGAAGCAAGTTAAGGTTGTTATATGCATAGTTTATTTCAGAAAGCAAAAGCAAGGAAGAAGCTAGGTTACATAAAAGAAACATAGAAACCTGGCACTCTCTCACAAAGATGCACAAAATTTCCCATTATCTCAAATATCATGCACTCTAGACCAGTCATTGACATTTAAACTGATATAATTGGTTTATCAGGCTTTACATTCCTAACATTAGGAATATTATAGATGAGGTGCTCCCGTGTTTGGAAAAAAGAAAGGGTGGTTTGAACAAGGATTCAGTACAGGAATGTGATTACAGATGGAAAGGAGCAGGCTGCAACACTGGTATTTCAAAAAATCTGGCACTGCTCTGCACATTTCATTCACAGTACACGTCAAACTGTTTTGAGAAAGTTTCCAACTTTTCTATTGGGGAATGCACTTCGTATCACCCTATAATCCAGGGCAATGCTACAAAGTGCTAATGGGCTTAGGCAATAAAGCATTAAGCAGTGAGTATTCAAGAAAGAACTGGGTGTCCAGTTGCCTCTTCAGTGTTTAGTTAGTGTGTATCAATTTTTCACTAATTCATAAATAACTACATGGTTCTTGAAGTGCATGGACTGCTTTCTTTGCACTGTATGAAAGATGGTCTCTTCTGGCATCTCTCTGCCTGTTCTGTTTGCTGTATTTGCATTGTGATCTTGCTAAGGTATTTGCTCTTTTTTTTTTTTTTTTCTTTTTTTAAATACAGGTTTTCCATCCTTGAGGGTTGTTCTCACCATGAGCATCCTGAAAGCTGAATCATGTAGCATACATCACAACATGATGTCTTCAAACACCTCCCCAGATCCTGTTTGAAACATCCCACCTGATTTGCTAAAGAGAAAAACAAACAAGCAACCCCCCCATACACATTCTAAAAGGTCTGAATGTTCTCACCGAGAGATCTGAAAATATGTGTTTGCTCACTACAGAGAACGTGGCTCAATCTATCTTTTGAAGCCTGTGCTATGTTAAAAGGCTGCTTGTATGTGTAAAAAGCCAGTAATTCATAATATATTTGTATGTGAGAACACAGTTTTATCATTATCTTGAACAAGTAATTAAATGAAAACCAATAGTGACACATTGACAACAATAGCATATATAGAAAGAAGAATGAGCTAATCTTTCAGTGGCAAAGAAAAATTTATTGTATTGTCTTATCCCGTAGGTTTGAATGTCACTATCATGACACAAAGTTTATGTCCAATTTTAAACATATACTTTACTTAAAATACCATTTTCATTTAGTATGAATAATAAGAACTCTTTTTCTGTGCTACTTTGAAAAATATTCTGTAATATTCTGCCATACATCAGTTCCAAAAAGCTGGAAGAATATCTTAATTTATAGCCTGAAGCTATACAAATGTGATCATATCAGTATAGCTGTCAGGAAACAAATTTTCTGTCATTTGAGAATTTTTGACATGTCAAATTTTTTCCATCTAAAATGAGACCAGAAAAGTCAAAATCCCTAAAATAAAATAGTAAGATCTGATTAATCCTTCAGTCCATACCCAGTTTAGTTTCACATGTTGTGTTTTGTGTAGGCAAGAACAACGACAAAAAGCCACTGGTTGCTTTAGAATACATTGCTTTACTTTAGTAATTTTCTTTTAAATTTTTCATTGACTTCTAAGTAAGATATTTTTTATTTTTTAAAAAAATAGTTATAAATATTAGAGTCAACTTTATTTACTATATCCCCAACTCTACGCAGAGAACAGCCATGGAAAACTGATTTCTCCTCAGTAAGATGAGAAACCTGCATCTGTGAGTGTGCTTAAAGGCAATTTCTAAACTTAAAAATATCACACACAAACTGAAGATAGGAGGTTTCCCCAGAAAACTGAGAAGAAAAGAAAATCAGATCAGTAAATTCTTTTCTGATTATTAAAAATCAACTTTGAATCTACACTCTTCTGAAACCCAACTCATATATATATCCTGGGGTTTGTAGTTCTATAAAATACATTCATTCTGAGTAAGATGGGAGAAGTGATACTATGTATTCAATACATTACTAGCAAACACTAATCATATAGTAACAAATCCTAAACAAACAGTTTCTTAAATGTGTTTTAGGAAAACAAAACCACATTTGTTTGTTGGTTTTTTGTTTGTTGGTTTGTTTGTTGTGTTTTTTTTTTTAAATGTGGACATCTGTTGATAGTTATTTGCATGTTTACCCCGTGTTTATTATTTAACTTTTGTACAGTAAAAATCTTATTCTTTATTAAAAATTAATTTATCAAAACAGACCTTATGGTAACAGAGGGACACAAAAGAATGAAACAGAAACTGTTGGAAAAAAGCAAATTTGCCCCGAAGCCCTATTAATCTGAGGCTTTATGATTGCCTGCTGCTTGTGCTAAGATGTCAACAACTGAAGTGTTGTAGGTTTGGGATATTTTTAATCTCTAAATGCAACAGCTGTCAGTCAGAGGAGAAATTACATTTGAGTAAATGAGTGTGGCTCTCCTTTGGGGTAAAGGGATATGCGTCAGAATTATCACAGCACTGTTGGAACAGTGTCTGGGCTGAATTAATCTATCATGGAGGTCCTTAAATTCTCTGGAACAGCAGTGCACATAGACTGCATGCTTCCTCTGACACATCGAGCGACTTCCCAGGAGACCTTGCTTCGGTCTACAGTACCAGAAACAGTTTTAGGCAGCTTGACAGACTGAGTTTCAGTGGCGGTCTAACTTCTCTAGGATTTACATTCCTCTTAATGCAAACAGCAGTGTTTGGCCTTGGGGAAAGTTGCACATAAATGGATAGGATTTTCCCCCTTTTTTCATTAGGATTATGAATGGCATTGTGGTTAAAAACAGTGATAATACATAATTTTAAGCTGATCAGCGACATGTAGAATATCATCAAATTTTTTTCTCACTCACTACACCCCTAACTTGAAAGGGGAGCAAATTCAGTTTAATCTTTTAAGAAGCTTAGCAGCAGGTATATAAACTGAAAGACAATAAGACAAATCATTTAGAACTTACAAAAGAGAAGGGAGTCTTGAATAAAATCCCAAAGGGTAGTTTTAAAAGAATGCAATCTGCTCTCAAGGAAATCCAGCAGCTGCTGGTAAACTAACCTCTGCATTGATTCTGACCACAGGTCTGAGGGATAAAAGATCATTGCATCTTCCCTGACATGAAGGACCCTTTGGCTGCACTAGTTTTGTAGCTTAGCAGGAGAAAATTAATTTTACAATACAAGCTCTTCAGAGTCATACTGCAGAGGAAATTCTTTTTACTCAGAGCCCCCTTTTTAACAGCCCTCCAACTGTTTGTTTTTGTGTGCTATAAAACATCCAGTCTCAAGCTAAAGGGCAGCAAAGTGGTGCTTAGAGCTCAGACATGGGAAGAGCATGAAAGTCCTGCAGTTGCTTCTCAGATGAAGGAGGAAAAGAGCAGAGCTGTAACAGGAAAACAGGTGTTGAAGCAGGGTCACAGCAGGGTTCTGGTTTGAAGGGGCCAACAAAAGGCTAGCTGCTCCTTTTTAGTCTTCCCAGCAGGGCCTGTATCAGTGCCTGAAGAGAGGAACTGTGACTAGCAATATGGCAAGATCAGGTCAGTGACTGAATCTGCAGATTTTATACCAAAGGAATTATTAACGGTACACTGTGACTGAAGCTGAATGCACTGAGATTAAAACGTAAGTATTTCTTCTATTCTGCTGAGTTCTTACACTCAAACTAAGTGTTAACCAGAGTAATTTCTCTAAACTGGATAAGCTTGCAAAATTACATTTGCGATAGAAAAGTCAGCAAACCATATGTGAAACAGTAAAATGACAGCACTATAGAAAATACTTTATTGTCTTATAGAAAACTCTTTTTTGTCTGTTTGATCAGCTGTAAACCCCTCTAACTTGCCAATTGCCTTACTACAGTGGCCTCACACCTCTGACCTGGCTTCAGAGAATAGAACTTACTGTATTAACAACACATACACTAAGTATTTAAACTTATCCTCAAGTCAATACAGTATTTTTTATGCTTATAAAGGAGATAGTTTCTTGGTAGCAACTGGAAACACTGTCATTTATAATCAAAATCCTTATTGAAACTTAAGCAATAATAATTCTTACTCAGAAGTCTCAAAAGTCTTAATATTTGAATTGACCACAATGTATTTCTTATAATCAAAATGACAGACTCAGTACTCAGAAATAACTAAGGCTATTGGAAAATTGTGTCCTCTTACTTATAGGATAGATAAATCATTTACTAACAAATAGTGGAAAAAATGAGGAGAAAAATGTTACTGGCACCTTAATTATTGCAACACACTGTTTTGGGTTTGTATTGCTTATTCCCATCTTTTAACCTAGGCTGTCAGGAAAGGTGATTTGATTTGGTTTGGTACTTTAATGTCCCCTACTGCTACAGCTGATGTAGCTATAATTCCAAGTTTTCTTCCAAGTTTTTATTCCAAAGCATAGTTCTAAAAGTGATGTGTACAACAGCTAAACTCAGAAATACTACCAGTCAGTTTGTCTGGCTCATCTTTTCAGAGGAATTTCTTTGGACATGTTTTGTTTTAATTCCAGTATCTAGCCTCATGAGTTTTGGTCTTTGGAGGTGGGACCGCTTGTGAGCACTCTTTCAACCCAATGATAAATAATTAATTGTCTCTAAGATAGAAGGGATGCAAAGGGAAAGAAATCGGAAGCTGGTAGAATTTGAATGTATTTGTGTGGGTGCAGTGATTTGCAGCTGGCCAAAATGTGCAAGCAGATGGTGCTGCGTTATCACTATTTTAGCTTCCTGGACAACGTGTGCCACAGTCATTTGGCCACTGAATGCAGTGGTTAGAGAGGAGAAATACTGAAAGTCTCCCAACAAGAAGGAAGATAGCTCAACGTTATCAAAAGCACACTAAATTTTTGCAGATGGGATTCTGACAGTCTATGACTATTTGAGGAAAAACCTCTCATCTAGGCACAGGTGGTTCATTGGATTGTACTGGGAAAAGACCACACACAAAAAACTTCCTACAAACAACAACAGTGACAAAAAAAAAAAAAAACAAAACCAACCAAAAAAAAAAAAACCAAACCACAGAAAGATCCAACAGCTATCCATGACATAAACTGCTGCTGCTCTACAGGAAGGCAGTGCGCTGCTGAAGTGCTGACTGATGCGTCAGAGAACAGAAGGTCCATATCCCATTCCCACTAACCAGGGCAATGTGGTGACAATTAAGGTTTGAACAAGTTCCTGTAAAGTGGTTTGAAAGCAGAATTATGGACTAGAGGAGACATAGCACTTAAGGGGGAATGTTGAGAGCTGAGTCCTCCCATCCTTTCCCTAAGCTGCTATATATTGAGATGAGTCTTTTCAGCATAGTTCCTTCACATCCCTTCAACTCACATTGAGATCTTTGGCTGTTTCAACTGTGTATTAGAATCATATAATCACAGAATCATTTAGGTTGGAAAAAACCTTTAAGATCATCGAGCATAACCATTATGAACCCAGGACTGCCAAGTCCATTACTAAACCATGTTCCTAAGCACCACATCTACATGGTTTTTTGAGTATCTTCAGGGATGGTGACTCAACCACTTCCATGGGCAACCCTTTCCAGTGCTTGACAACCCTTTAGGTGAATATTTTTTTCTCTAATATCCCATCTAAACCTACATTCCGTAGTGTAAGCCCACAGTCTTACAACATGCTTTCAAAGCACCTAGCTTTGTTCCCAAGTTCTACAAAAGCCCCCTATTCACCACAAAAATAGAAATAGGTAATAATAACAAAGACCAACTATCACAACATAGTATTGGAGACTCATTCAAAACAAGTGTATAAAGCTGGCTACATCTAAACCACTGTTGTCTGTCTGCTGAAGTAATCTGACTATTTTGCTATTTGAGGGGACTCAGTAACAAAGTACTCCACCACTTCATCCGCTTTTCATCCTAAGAGGGCACCTATTAATTCCAGGATAATATTTTGAAGCTTGAGTTGTTCTGTACCTCTTAGGATATTGTGTTTTTGGAGCACTGTATGTTGTTTTTCACTAACATGCAAATATCTTTTGGATTTTGAATAAATTCTTATTCTGAATACATTTTGGATACTGTACTAGACAAGAAAATAACCAGATGATCAGGCCTCACATTTGGATGCATTTATCTAATGTATTTTCCTCTCATTTGTCTCCTTTCTTTTTATCCTTATTGTGAGTTATGCTCCCTGCTGCTGTTTTTTCCCCATCTCCCTACCTAACTTAAGGTGCTTATGAAACAGCATAAAACAGTCCCTGATTTCAGGTCATGTAAAAACAATAAGTAAATAAAAAGTATAACATTTTTATGCTAAACTCTATAAGTTCAAGTGTCGCTGTGCGTGCACATACAGAATATGCTTATGGGTTTTCCATTAACCTCCTGGTAATATCCAGGAATTCAATGTAATCTAGACAGTACTGCTTCTGATATTTATAAAGAATGGTTGATCTTGTTCAGAGCCCCTCACAATGGGCTCTACTTTTAAATTATTCTGCTGTGGTTAGAGTAATATTTACCAAAAATGCATGTTGTTTAGACAAAACAGATTACATGGGACTTGAAGCCACATAATTATTCTAGTTCAGATAAATTCACATTCAATCAATCAATCAAGCTTTATGAAAGCAAAGACCAGGAAACTAAGCACTGTGCAGATCATAGTCCCATAAAATAGAGCATAGGGTTTCACATTTTTAAAGAAGAGGCATATAAACACGAAAGCCCAATATTAGTTCTCTTTCTTCCTCTCCTCCTGTTAGAGACAGCAATGCTATTAGAGTTGACCGAAACAGAATTTGTTAAGTGGTTTGGGGTGGTTGGTTTTTTTTACAGATCAAAATTACAGGCAGGAATTCTGATAATTAAAAAGCTAAGAGGATGAAATATTTTTTTTTAAAGGCCCAGACTCTTCAGAGTATCAAAATGGCCTAATATTTTCAAAAGTCATGAGCCAATTGGTTTCCCCATGTACTTTAAACTTCCTATTGGGAAACCTACACAAGGCACCAGGAAGGGCTCCCTGCAGAGGACACTACCTGTCAGTCACGCCGCATATCCCAGCTCAAGGCATGGGCACTGGCTTCCCTCTGCACCACAACTCCAGCCTGGGGTTCATGCCTTGTTTCCTCCAACCCTATCATTCAGTCCTCAAGTCTGAATTAACTACCAAAGCCCAGGAACAATCTGATTGCCCTAAAAACTACCCAAAGGCCAAACCAGGTTTCATTAACTCCCAGATTGTGCTTTGTGAAATCTTGAACAATTCAAAATGTTTCCTTGAAATCTACTAGTATTGCCAAACTGGTTTTGTTGTGGTTTCCTTGTTTTTCTACTCTAAAATAATTTTAATTATAAAAATCTTAATCATCTGTGTACTCTCTATGTGTGCATGACTAGTAGCATCTATCTGTGCATCCATTAAATCTAATTGGTTTGGTCAGGTAAAACTGGTCAATAGCACTGCTTATTCTCCAAGTTCTGAGAAACCAGTGAGAAGCCATGATATTTTTTAACAAATAATAACATGCTAAAATCTTCTTTCCTGCCCTCCTTTTCAGTTGCACTTTCATTAATTCTTCCCAGTCCTGAGAACTAGAAACATACGGTAACAACAAGTTAGGGGAAAATATGACTCGAATAATTGACATTGTGAATCAGAGACATTTCAGAACTTCAGGAGCTGGAACTTGAGACAGGATTCATGTCATCTACCATCAGCAGCTGAAATTTAGGCAAACACTTGAGCTTCCCAGCAAGGTTCCCTCCATAGTCAGCTGCGAGAAAGAAGACAAAATCCAGTTGATGTTGCTTAGCAACTCCAATTCTCTTCAAATACCTTAGACAGCTATCTTCAAATGGGATGAATCTTCCTCTGGAGACCTCTTTCCCCTTCCAGTGATTATAGTGGCTGCCTAACTTCTGGACCACTAAAACAGATGAAATTAACTCCATCTTAAGATCCAATTACAGGACAATTACAGATTTTGGTTGTGCTCCAAGGACTGTAGTGGAAGGGAACTTGAGTATTACCACACAGAAGGTGAAGAAGTTAATCTAAATACCCTGATGTAAACAGAATACAGATTTGCCAAACTGATGGAGGACAGCAATGGCATTTGTTGTGAAGATTATACATTTATGCATTGTTCTACATCCATAAACAGAGAGCAACATGGGAGAGGTCTGGGAATATTCTACACAGTCAAAGATCCCTGTTAATAGGCTTATTTATGCATATATTTACCCCAATGTAAAAAGAATGAAAGTTAATTTATTCAATTTTGGCATTGTTCTTTACCTTTGTCATATCAGGGGGCAAAACATCATCTGACAGATCTTTGTTTCTTTTTCAAAAAAGCTGCTTCTTCTGCTATTTTCTTTATTCTAAATCAGTTCTTCAGTGTTAGAGGAAAACTCTCCTCCCAACTGTCATGTCACACATTGTAAGCAAAGAATTTAGGCATCAAGCTTATTGAATCAATGACAGCTGAAGGATTAGCAGTTCATCTTGATAAAGTTTTGAATGCACATGCAGAGTTCATATGGACTGTAGCTATGGGATTAAAGATGGAAATTTCATCTGAAGCTAAAGTACTTTCTAGCTGTTCCTTAGCAAGTCATAATTAGTATTTATTTTTATTTTCAGGAAAAAAAGTGATTATTTAAAAAATACTTTTTACTGATAATCTAAAATTCCACTCAAATTTATTTTTTTCAGCATTATAATTGTATAGGTTATATTTACAAATTAATTTTAATAATTTAAGATATACCTTTACAAATAAGTACTGAGTTCGAACACCATAGAGACGTGCCTGCTCTGCCTAGGGTACATTGTTTCTGTAGCAAGCGACATTCACATTGCAGAGCGCTTTGTTTGTGTCTCTTCTGAGCCACGAGGACTGCAACTGATGCTCTGAAACAGGTGGTTAGCTAGTTAGTCTGTGTGAGGCTGCGTTGTCTGCCCATGGAAATGGCACAATTTCTGAAAGGAAATTTTTGAATTTCTGAAATTCAGAAAGGAATTACAGGCTTTGCTCATATACTTGTTTTCTCTAGAAGGTACTTAAATACCGCTGTAGATCTGGTCTGATCTTCTGTAAGTAGTACATATGGAGAGGTCCTCCCTGTGCTGGAATGTATGCTCTGTTGGGCTAGTCAGGGACATTGCATATTTTTATTAATATTTAAGAAGCTGTATTTTCTTAATGGTTGGTGCTAAGAATGATGCTGTTTTGAGTAGAAAGTGGATTCAGGATGGTCAAATCAAATTATTGCCTTAACTTTATTCCCTGTACCAAAAGAATCTTTAACTTGATTATTTCACCCCTGCTGCTGAAGCTAATTATTTTGCAAGTGCATCTTATAAAAGTGTATTGCTATCACAATTAATTGGATAATTACTGTAGAGAGTTCAAGAGATTTTCCATTCAATGTGTTTTTTCAAATTTCTGAGAAGTAAGAAGTCTATCCCCAAGTAAAATGGTTTCAAAATATTTTGCAGACTGAGATGCACAAAACCCCACCAAACCTCCAGAAAATGTATTTGGATTAGGTAAATAAAAAAAATACATTTAAAGAATTTTTGAAAAGTTTCATTTCAGGCAGGAATCATATGCTCATACTTTTCTCCCCAATGAACTGATAAAGAAAATAAACAAGAAACAACTGATATTTGTCAATAGTTACAGTAAACCAATCTTTCAAAGAAAAATGTCTATGTTAAAGATTGTGACCAGGTCTAATTATTTATGTAAAAATTGTTTATATAATGTTGAAAAATGAAGTACTATATAAGTAAGATTATAAGAGAGTTATGACTTGAAACAGCCTGTCACTCATGCTTTCATGTACATGACTTTATCTTCACTTTCTCTACATATTTTAGTACCTTCCAACCAATATTTGTTGTTTCTATTTAAATATACTGCACTTTATATTTTGTGTATGCATTAAGTCATTCTTCTATGCTTGCTAAGCTTGGTAAATTGATTGAAAATTAGGATATTTTAAATTTTATACATAGTTACTTTGGTTACTATGTACTTTCAAAAACTTCACCAGCATTGAACTGATTAAATGCTAAGAACACATTAAAGCCTTGTTGCTGTACAATCTGGCCTGATGTTTTAAAACTTCAGTTCAGCAAAACCTAACTGAGATTTATCTTAATATTTTTTAAAAGTGTATCTTCAGACCGAGGAAAGAAAGCAAGATATAAATGATTAATACCACTGATTTACAGATTAAAAAAAAAAAAATCAAAACAAATTAATAAATTTGAAACTGCTAGAGATTTCTAAAAATGTTTTCCTGTGTATTTAACCCATGAAATCAAGTTAATTTAATATTATTTTGGAATCTTGATTTATTGAGGTAAACAAACTTTCTCAGAAATAAATTGAGAAGGTGTGTGTGTATGTAAATATGCATATGCATATGTGTGTATGCAAATAACTGCAATCATTTTGTGCCAACTAGCTAAAAAAATCACTAGGTTTTTACTAAGCAGGAAAAATTCAAATTTAGGGATTTAATTTACTTTAAAATGCTGTAAACAGAGTACACAGATTAAGCTATGAAACCATTACATATATTCTTAACTAAAGCTTTTACTACTGTATTTCTCAAAACAAATGTAAGTAAATCTGGAGACATGTTAGCCTAATCCAATGGTCTGTGTGGCACAGGGCTGCCTTACACGTTTTAACTTTGCTTTGTTTTGAACAGCTCAAAGTTCAGCAATGTCTAATTGTTTTTAGCATGTTTTGGTCTTGTTTCATGTTCTCCCCCCCCTCCCATTTACACATCTTCCCTTTTCTCCTGTCTCTTTTGGGAACTTGGAGCCATATACAAAAATCCAGTTCTCCTTCAGACAAGACAGAGTGGCTGTTCCTTGCATAATTATACCAAAGGAAGAGATTCAAAAGCGGGAAAAGAGAAGATATCTTATTCTTTCTTTTATGTCCTATCCTATGTATATCAAAGGGGGGGCAGCCAAAATCTAGTGCTTGTCTGGTCTGATTTAGTAATGTTCTGACAATCTTTCAAAGTCATATACTTCATCATGTTCTTTAACAAATGAATCATTTAACATTTCTCAAAGAAAGAGAGAAAAAAGCTTGGAGAAAACTAGAAAAGAA
The DNA here is from genome assembly GCF_023634155.1 of Falco peregrinus. Classification (NCBI taxonomy): domain Eukaryota; kingdom Metazoa; phylum Chordata; class Aves; order Falconiformes; family Falconidae; genus Falco; species Falco peregrinus. Next base: position 6,878,137 of record NC_073723.1, read on the forward strand.
ACTAATAGCATTCTTTTGAAATGATTGACTAAGTGAAAATACAGGTGTGTTTAGAACTAGTTTTTCAACTGATGGTAATTATTTGATCTGGTTTCTTTATGTTTCAGAATCTTAAAGGCTCTGGTGAAAATGAACAGAGCTGAAGTTGCACAATGGCTAGCTTTGTTCTTGTGCATCTCAGGGAGCTTTTCTTATTTATGTGCTTCTTGATTGTTCCATTCTGTTGAGCTCTATTCTTTTATGGCATCACATAGAGCGTCTTATTTGAGAAAGATTAAATACATATTTAACATTTCTGACAATGGAAAAACTCAGAAGTGGCACACTGAAGTGAAGTTGTTACTACTAAACCCCAGACCAGTTTTTCCTTACAGACCCTAGACATCTGTGGGAATACAGATTTGTGAAAATTCAGGCCTGCCTTGGCTTATCAGAAGCATGGGAAGAGGTTGCATGAGTATCAAAGTTCCACAAGCAAATCCCTGGACATCATCTGCTGACTGGATATAGGTGGAAAAACCTAGGGATAAAAATAGATTATTCCTTTCCTCTTCTGAAGTTTTATTTACTTTTTGTTTTGACTACGCAAGTGTAAACATGTCAGAAAAAGAAAAAATGATGGGAAACAGTGACTGGACTATGATTTAACATGGCAACCAGCCCAACTCTGTGCACTGCTGTGTGATCTTAGCCTCTGTGAAATAAGGAAATGTCCAGAATTTCAACTAAGATTTGGTATGTAATGACTGCTTCCCATGGATTCTATCAGACACATCTTTAGGAAGGTAGAGAAAGGATGATGAATAGGGTCAAAAGAGAAGAGACCCGATTCCAAAAGATACTTCATAAAACTTAAAACTGAAGTACAGTGTGTCTTGCAGTAAAAGCAATTCCACCTTACACTTTTGGTGCACTTTCTGCTTTTCCATATCTTTTTCCACTGCCCACTCTTTTTCAGGAGGAGTATTTTGTTTTCCCCCTTTATATGGAGTAGCCTTCTGTGTGTTAGAGCACAGCCTCAGATTGTCACCCATCTTTCCCTACTTGCTGTCACACCTACTCTTTTTCCTTTTTGGCCTGCTATTGATGTATATTCTATTTGCAGTGAATATTACAAAACTTTTTATCCCCATCATGCAACACTGCAATAGAAGTGCTTCTTGTTTGTGAATGTATAGCATATAATTTCAATCTTTTCCCCCCTGTAGTAGTTACTGTGCCATATTTACAACACCATGAAAAATGTGCATGAGACAGCAGGCATTATGCTGTCTAATATAAATAATGTTGCTTATTTTACCTCAAACTCATAGATGGCATCAACAGAAATGGAGCCATTTCCATTTATCTGACTGTCCTTTGCCTGGTATTGAACAGATCTATGCCTGTCATTAAAGCAGAGGCCAGTCCCCCATCCGCCACTGAATTATGCTTTCTAAAGCTTGTGGAAGTATTGTGCAAAGACGCTTTGTACATCTCCCCAGTTTCAGGGATTCCTCTGTACCTGGATGATCTCCTAATATTGATTAGAGTAGCCACAATGTTCCTGAAAAGCAGCCAAAATAGTGGAAAAAAGCCCACACAGTGAAAAAAGTAGAGACATTACTCATGCCTTTTTTATCATCCAGACATCTTCCTATTAAGAAAATATCTTTCAGGATCCTCAAGATTTAAGGTTGCACTGGCTGGGACCATAGGGCACCAGAGACATACACTTGCCTGTAGTTTTTCTTTTTACTCTCCCATGTAATTACTGAGACAAAAATTATACTAAACATTTTTTTTTTCAGTTGTTCCACTGCTGCAGTGGACAGACTGGGATGAAAATACTGATTAAAACTTTGCTTTATACATTTTAGCTGAGGTACAGTAATTGATTTTGTTCTAGGTCTGGATTTTACTTTTTCATTTTCAAAATATAGACTAAATTCTACACTTCGTTACACATACACAAATCTTGTTTTAATGGATGTGTAGTAATCTCAAAGACTTAGTTCATTCACGGCGCAATTTAACCACCACTGAAATCAATGGAAAGGCTCTGACTGATGTCTATACAAATTGCATCAATCCCTTAATCATTTCAAATGGAATCTAATGGTGAAATGGTTCTCATTAGAAACAATGTACTGTGAATATGAGCCTGCTGAGCTCATCAATGGTAGTATTAAGGTAATTATAGAAGCATAAAGAAAAAGGAATAATTAACTTAGGTTTCTCACTTGGCTATTTGATGTATACATTCCTTTTGTTATAGTAAAGTTACTCTGCCAGAATAAACAGATTCCTCCTTTCACCCCAATTACTGAACCCACAGCCCTAATGCTATTTCATTAGTAGAAACTAGCCTCATGATCCATCTTTCTCAGTAAAATTTTGGATTTTGGTACTAAATTAATCATGATAGAAGCCCAGAGAACTACACTTTGCACCATTTCACGTTATTCTTCTGGTGCCCACAACAGACATCGGGTGAAAGCCATCTTCAGGGTTTGTTATTGCGGCATACAAGTTCCTAGAAGTTCCATTACAAATCTTTACCTTATGTCAGTGGCTGAAATAGTCATCAGTAAGAGAAACCCACAAAAATGCTCAAATAGCAGATCCAAACTCAGAACTTATGATACTCCAGTTCTCCCATTTTAACAGGTAACATCTCATGCTTCATTTGAAGATTCTAGTTCAAGCAAACCATAATAATCTGTAATAATGAATATCTGGTGACATAGTAGGGAGCAGTGATTACTTGTACCCAAACAGGCTGCACCAGGAAACAGGAAATCCATTACAGTTGCTGGTAAAACTGTATATTTCTGTGAATGACCTGGACATTATTAGCCACAATTCCCAACACATCCTTTGCAACCTTGTATTCTGTCTACTTCCAGGTACAGTGACAAGCCCATCATTATCAATGGTTCTAAGTGACACTACTGCTTTAAACCTATTGAGTACGGAGGGAAATCTCCCATACCTTGCCTTCTTTCAACTTAAAATCATTTGTCACCGTAGCGTTAGAGGGTAATTTTGCATTCTTCACCGAATATGTGAATACAAATGGCACTATATTGCTAGTGTAGATAATGAGAATAAATTTTTTCCTCCACATAATTCACAGGTTATGGGCATGCTTTTACCCTTATTATTAAAACTGAAAACAGATCAAACTGAGCTGGTAGCATGAGACTCCGTATTTAAGCCTCAGTTAATAAGAGGGTCCTTAACAAACCCCTCCTCTCTGAATCCTCCCACCGCATTCACTTGCAAATCACTGCATGGCTGGCAAAGCGTCGTCCTGCCCCCCCACCCCCACCCACCCCCCCGCCTCCACCCGCCCCAAGCCCCAAACCTTCTCACGTTGAGCACTGCGGCTCTATCAGCAGCAACATCTCTCACTGTGAGGGACGTTTCTTATTAATCAGGGGCACTGAACGGAAACCAATCAGATAGAGAGTTCCTTTGGTTTCAGCTCCCTGCCTGCCTGATTTAAAAGTGATGCTGGGAGAAAGATAGCCCTAGTTAGATGCAAGTGTATACAGGGCTGGAGGTACAGTAACAGGCAGAAAGGAGGAAGCAGGTAGAGAAGGAGCACTGGACTGACAGAGCTAGGTTCACACTGACAGACACGGTGAGTAGATTAACTTTCTTTAGCATTAAAATTGCTGACAGCAAAAGAGCAGATGTTTTCTTTTTAAAAGTGTCTAAAACATTAAAGATACCTTACAGATACTTTTTTTTTTTTTTTTTTTTTGGGGGGGGGTGGGTGGTGGTGGTGGCAGGAAGTGTCAGCAGAGCACTTTAGGGAGATTTCTTTTATACAGTTCAGAAATAAAATAATTGTACTGAATTGCTGAAATCTGAACGTCTATTGCTGTATATATGACAACTGCTTGTACGTATATAGAAAGCTAGCAATGTGTGTGCTACTTGGCAATACTGACATAATTCAGTTTTTCTGCAATATAGCAGTAACAACATAGCCTAACTTTTGTTAGACAGCAGGATGCTGTCCCGAAAGAAGCTATCTTCCTATTCTTTGCATTTGTTTTTATTGAAAATATCTAATAAAAAAACCCACACAGTTAAGAAGGATTTAAAAGGAGGTCTTTACTACTGATAAGAAAGAAGTAGCAATGCTTTGTTTTGTTTTTCTTTAGTAGAAGTAGCAAAACTAGTATTTTTTTAGTATGTATTAGAGGGAAGAGGCAGCTCAGGGTTCAGAAAGACTGATAGTTGAGGGAGATGTCCTTTTGGATATTCATAGCAGTAAGTCAAAGTCAACAGGCTTAAAGTATAAGGCTGTTTTCTAGAAGTGCAACCAAACCACCTTATCAGCCTAATATGTATAATCAGAGACTGTGATAAGCACAGAAACAAGGCAGAAAGCATAAAAGGTCAAAATGACCACTTGATTTTGAAGCAACCAGCAGAAAACAATTGCACAATGAATGACTTTTTACTTTTCTTTTCACGTGCAAGAAATGTGCATTCAAATCCATTGAGTTTCACTGTATGAGCTTCAAAGAATGATGCATATGAACTAAAAAGACATCGGTATCCTTTGCAGTTGTATGGCAATGTGCATGCAGTAACTACTTGCCTTCTCAAAAATTTAAGTCATGGGTCAGAAAATAGAATGGTATTTTTTTACGATAATTTCCATTTTCAGTAGACAAATTTACAACCAATGTACCAGTCTTGCTCTGATTAAAGTCAGCAACAAAACTCTTATTTTACTTTAATCACTGCAGGATTATGTTCATTGCTAAGTACTACATTAGTTTCTCATGGTAAGGACAAATATGGATAAAAAGGCAAGTGTAATACTTGCAATAGTTTGGCTAATGTGATCAAAAGCTTCGTTTAATACATAATATTGGTGGTAATGATAGGACTTGCTAATGAGAAATCTTTAAAAATCATTGTTTCCAAGTCATTATCCACATATATTTCTATTCTGAAAAGTGAGAATGGACTCATTAAATATTTAGAAGTCTTGTGTTATATTTTTTCTACTATTATTAAGAACTCTATAGAAGAACTGTTAGTTTTTAAAAAGGTGTACTGTTATCTATATTTCAATTTGACAGGTAAAATACATTATCTGTCATCTGTCCTTCACTATGTAGAAATATAAATTCAAGATAGAATCAAATATGTTTACAGCTAACGTGATTTTCTATTAGCAAAGAACTTTTACAAGGTCACATTATAAAATCAAATACATATGAAAAGAATAATTCTTGTTTTATTTTAAGTTAGATAAAAAAGATCAGTTTTAAATGGGAAAATGTAACTGTATCAGTACTGCATACTAAACTCATACCTCAAACAGTGGTCAAGTCTTTTTAAACCTGTTGGGGCAATTTCAATAATCAAAGTTTTTCATATGTATATTTCTGTGAACAAAGTAAAATGTCTCATTCCAGAGGCTGTCTTGCAGCAGCTATTGTGAAAAAGTATGTTGCATAAGTAACCACTTCATTTCACCTAAACACAAAAAGCAGATTGGAGATGCAGTTTGGAAAGAAAATGTGGAACAAAACAGCTTTGTCATATGTTTTGTACAGCTCCATGGTAAAAGTGCTTCAGGCTTTCTGCATTTTCACACTTCGCTGCAGAAGTGACCATTCCATAAAGGCTGTCCTCTCCTCCATACAGAAGCCCATTTGGAAGGATCTGTGCTCTCCCCTCACCTGGCTGCTGCTCCACAAGGATGCTGATCTTAGCCACAGTTGCATAGTGTTGGCAGCAACACCCTGTCATCACTGGATCAGCCAATGAGGATGATTGCATTCCCCAATTTATCTGCCAAAAAAAGTGCAATAACCTAAATCCACTAGTTTAAATGTTATCACTCACAATGCTGCAGCAAGTACTATATGACTTAATTCTGACATTCACTTATTCCCTGGCAACAGGACCAGGTTTCTGAAGCTGCACTACATGGGTTGCAGGGAATCTACTGGCAGAAGCATTGAGAGGTAGAGCTAGAAAGTAACAGGACTGACAGTTTCCTCTGAGGATGAGTTTGTTCAGGAGATAAAACAAAGTAGACTGATGTCACCTTTTGGCTGTCCAAAACCTGATGGTAACAGGACACATGAAGGAACAATTATTACTTCAGGTTTTTCATGTATTGTAGGGTAGCACACACACACAGAGAGAATCTTGCATCTATTTTCAGATAAACAGAAAACCATAATTGTTCTCTTTATCTTCCTCCTCCCTCTTCTTTTCCCAGTTTTGCAAACTGCCCTGGAGATACAGGAAGACCTTACTGAAAATCAAAACTCACTAGTGACCACTGTTTAAAATTTTTCCCTCTTCCTGCATGAATTTGTGCTTGTAATAAAACTGGGCTATATAGAACTGTGTATAAGACAATATAGATAGATAATTGTATATGTTTCTTTTGTGCAGTCAGTGCTATTTAACTGCAGAAGGCAACTGTAGCAAAAGCCTAGACAAAAATGCATCTCCCACTCATATCAGAATGCCTTCTGAATTTCTAAGGCTTGCAGCAGGTGCTACATGCAAATGCTATCTGCAGAAGCACTAATATTTGAAAATGAATAGGGATGTCTGAGTGAAAGCTGACTGCATTCAACATGTGAGTGAGAGAGTTTATGAAAAGTCATTTGTAGGAATAAATCCAAAATTTTGCTAAAAGGGAGTGGGAGGAGAAGGAAAATAAAGCAAAGGGAAATGAACATAAAGAATCTTTGTAAAAGCAGTCAAGTGTCATTTTAATAACTTTCTCCTTTTGCCTTTTAAACAAATAGGAAATTGCTGAATGGCAAAAGGCAAGTTACCGTCCTGACTTTCAGTGACTGATCGTGATAAAAAAAAATCCAGTGGCATTGAGGCCTACTTGCTGAGCATGACTGAACAGAGAGACACATCTTGATCAGGTCACACTATGTGTTTGCAGTGAAAAATCGTAGGGACACTGGGCTTTGTCTACTTCAAGGAAAGTGTAACTAACTTCAGGGGAAAAGGGAAAATACTGGATGTATTTTTGCAGCTTACAAGAAAGCCCTAAAATTATTATGTTTTAGAAAAAAGTCATTTTTTTAATGCATAGTATGTAATGTAATTATAGAAAAGATAGGAAGTGAAGTATGTTATTTATAAACTTCATTCTGCAATCTCAGAAAGATTACAAAAGGAGATGGGTGGCATTGTCTTCAACCCAGACAGAGATTATTGCACAGAAGGTTGAACTGACTTGGCCTCACTTACAGAGTAGCTTAGTGTCAGACCAAAGGATAGAATGGGGCCTCCTCTTTCCCAGACCTCCAGTTTCTCTGTATGAATGCACCGATGTTCATAGGAATAATTGTGCTCTAAATACTTAAACACCATAACCAGCCACAAATGTTTCTCTGAAAATATATTCCTGCAAAATGGAATGCCTCAAGTGATGGTCAGTGTATTTCTTTGCCGGTTAAATGCAAATTTCTCTATTTAAATTTCACACTTTTTAGTAGTAAGTAATTGCAACACCAAGACAACATCCCACTAAATACAGTTTTCCTTGTCTCACACAAACATAGCTTTCGTATTAGAATCTCCTAATATGAAAATGCAAGTGTCAGAGAGGTTTATGTAAGTACGAATTTTCTAGGCTCTAAATGATGTTCAGGTTGCTTCACTCTCACAAACCCTATTCAAGGGAAATAACACCAGCTTCATGGACTTTCTGCCTGGAAGAGTACTACAGTGTTGGACGTGCATATCATTGCTTAGAGACTCCAATTTCCAAAAAATACTGACAGCATTTTCCCATTACATGTAAGTTTGTTGAGAAAGAGCTCCTAAATTACCCGTCCCAATTCAACACACGCTCTTTGTAAATTATACCCAAGGAAAAGATTCCGTGAAATAGGGAAAATTGTGGGTGATGCTTTTATGTTTGGGGATGCAAACAGCAGGCCTTTCCATCATTTTAGACAAACTACACAGCAACTTTCATAAGGAGATTATCTCAATTTACATATTTTTAATAGTTCAGTTGAAGGCAATTAATAATGTAAACAAGCCAATCTAGCAATATGTACAGACATTATTAGATATAGCCATTAATTTCAGAAAATGATGATCAATTACATTGATAAGTACTGGTGCAGAATTTGACATTTGTATTCTGGCATCTCTAAAAAAAAGAATTCAATAAAACATCAGGTAGCATAAGAGTGTTCAATAAAGAAAATTTAAAATGTATAATGATTTAGCATCCTCATTTCAGGATCTTACCAAAATATTGGTTCTTTATTTCCTCTATATTCCATCATTCAATATTTGCTCCTGTGGAGATGACAAAGAGGTAAAGTGAAAAGGTGCGAGTTTGGGATAAGGGTGATATTAATCCCATTACTTCTATTTTGAAAGAAAAAGTAGGCATAGTACAAATGAAAATTAACATTTTTAAATCCAGCAGTTATAGGTTGTATATAAGTAGAAGGTATCTGTAAACTACTCATACCTGAATTTAACAAATCAAAACAGCCCCAGTTCATTAATAGAATTCTTCATATATACACACATTCATACAAATGTATACACATATACAGACATAAACCCAAGCATAATTAATGTAAATTATAAGAAGAATGATAAAATATTTTCAAAAGGAATACATTAAAATGAGTTTATTTAAGTCTGCAGTGCTACTTACTGGCTGAATTTGTTTACCTGCTTATTTTGTTGTTTATCACAATATTTTTACATGATTTGCATTATTCTTTATAACAATACTTTATACTAATGGATTCAAATGTCGAGTTTTGTAGTGGGAAACTACTGTAATCAAGTTCTTTCTTCGTATTTTTAAGGCATAAGTGCTGGTTGTGGAAAATCTCTTGGAAATTATTCCACCTGTGTAGTAACAGAAAAAAAAATATCAGGAAACCAGTTACTTCAAAAGGAAATTCTTGCAGTTTTTTTAAATTATTTGTCAGGAAAGCTGTTTGTGTTTGTGCCGCATTTCAGAACCCCTATTCAGAATGACTAACATTTTGCAATATGACTAGTCCCACTGAAGCCGGAAATTGCTTTTGTGCATTTCCCTTACCCAGAATAAAAATGAGTGCTGAATCTGTGTTTTTATGATTCTATCTGATAAAAATATATTCTTCCTCAGAGTAAAAATAAAAATATTATGTTACAGAAAATATTTTCCTGTTTCCTGCAAGATTTGCAATAATCCTTACATTTGCTTCCCAAATGTAAAAGGAAATTTCACCTCTAATGAGAATTCAAACATGTTGCAAAATGGAAATTTATTTAAAAATTAATGTAGAATCTTCATTCCTTGCTGTTATCTGAATCCCATGGATTACCAGCAATTGAGCCAGATCTTGGTCCTAATGGTTTTATATTTGTGTGATACATGCCTTCTTTCCTAACCAAGACACATTTCTGGATTGTATTAATATCTTCTCTAGGGCTAAGATACTAAGTAAACCCCTTTGTGTTCTAAGGAAAATTAATTAGTCTCTTAATTTCTCTTCATGGAGATAAAATGTCTTTATCTATAATACTGAAGATACTGTTCTTTGCTTAGTAGTAGTAGTAGTAGTAGTAGTATCAAAGCTGAGAAATCACATATCACTTCAAGTAACAGTTTTGCAAACTTTTAATAGCATTGGTCACATTTTAATAAAACCCAAGCTTCTGGTGCTGCCTGCTTCCCCAGTCATAGTCCCACTGAAAGGTTTTCACTACTCATGATAGCACATCATCCCTGCAGCAAAGCAAAAGGACTTTCAAAGCACGAAAGTGTGTCATATTTTTTATGTAATTCTAACTACTTTTTAAGGCAGTTAAAGCGACGAAACTCTCCAAAAATTTTGTACAGCTGCTCTCAGCTACAAATAGCCAAAAAAACCCTACTGTTTGAGAACCCTTTCCTGAAGCTTTCATTCAGGAAAGGGGAAAATAGCACTAGGGAATTCAAAAAGGGGAGTAAATTATGAAGTGGCTAGACTGTACCATAGATTGAAGGTTTTGGCAAAACAAAAGAAACAAAAAGTAAAATTAAAGATGCCCATTCATAGTGTCTCAGATATATCTGGAAAGGTTTAATCTAATAGATAATAGCTTAGGGATGTACCTAGTGTTGCACATTCAGAAACACAACTGTTAGCACTGCTAGAAAGAAAGTCAGCACTCCTGTCAGTTTTACTCACTCTAATTATTTATTTGCCATTTTAATTTACACTCATTCCATTTACATTTACATTTTAAAGCAAATTTGTCTAATAGCCCCCTACAGAGAATAAACTTCTCAAATATACCATGGTCTTCAGTGTTCTTTTCTGTCCTCAACATGTTCGGATTCTAGCTCATACTACTTCCCAAAACTAAAAGCTTACAGGTAGAATAGATATATATATATTTTTAAACTACTTTAAGGATTAATTTTACTAAGCATTTGTTTGATTTAACAGTGAACTGCACTGCTATACACAGACACAGAACTATAGTTACCTTTGATTACTCAAGAGATATACTCAGTAATAGCAAGTAATATATATAAATGAAGATTTCAAAGAAAACATACATTTGAATATTTGCTAAAAAATGCGTATGAAAATAGGTAGGGTTTGTGTAGTTTGTGTACAGATCTGTGTGTGTATCACACTAGGAGTAGCATATATTCACAGCTTGAGTGTTAAACAGAACTAAAATGTGTGTTAAGGATTAACTAGTGCAGCATTAAGTTTCTGGTCTCATGACATAAAAAGGTTCTCAACTTCTAGTCAAAAAAGAATTTTACTATTTTTTACCTGGCAGAGAACTGTATAAACTGAGGGTAAATACCGAAGTGATATTTTTCTGAAAGTGCAGCTAGTTTGACACAGTAGCTATACACTATGCATGTCACTGGGAACTTTCCAAAGACCAAACAATACAAAGCCAGGGCAGAAATATACAAACAACTGAGTAACCCAAGGTAATTGTTAAAGGACATGCCTAGAGCCAACAGAAGAAGCGCTGTCAGCCTATAGAAAGAATCACTAGTTCTCTGGAGATGAGAGGAAGGGAGGCAGGCAGCCTTCCTCTCCAGAGCTTCAAGGGCAGATTCACGAAGCTGAAGCAGCACAAGCATTTGTGTAAACCAGTGTGAGATTCCCAGTTAGTTGATTTGAGCTCTTTTTAAATGCAGTACTGTGCGCAGCTACAATACAAATGGGACCAAAATGAATGTTGCAGTTTATCTATACCCTTTCTATGCAAATAGCATCAGAATCATTAATTTATACAAACTGAAAGCTGAAATCTGAAAAAAAAATGCTTTTAAAGAACATAAATACTGGGACATTGCTGTAGAATGGAAAATAAATGAGTGGCATTACTTTTCTGCTTCCTTCACCTCAAGCTGATTGGCACTGATTAAATTTCATGCTAGTCAGTCTGTGAGTTTAGTAAGCAATAAAAAAAGTCCTAACATTTCATTTCTTGTGGTGAAAACATACACACATATATATGTGCATACATGTATCTACATCTATATTTGTACCTGTATTGATATCGATATCATTTTAGAGATAAAGATGAAATAGAGTTAGCTAAAGATTTCTAAAGATTTTCAGGTATCTATGTAATATGCCTCTATTTCTATATAATATCAATATAGATACTCTCATTGTAAGGTTGCCAGTGGTATATGTTCTAGTCAATATCAGGTAAGGTAAGATGCTTACGTGCACTGAACTGAGAACTCTGCAGACCATTTCAAGTTTCTATTTATTAACAGCAGATCCAGACTGGCAAATACCAGAGGAAGTCACAGAAAAACAGCTGCTCTGACTACACCATCAAGCCAGTATCATAGAATAGATTGGGTCAGAATGGAGCTTTAAAGATCATCTAGTTCAACTCCTCTGCCATGGGAAGGGACATCTTTCACTAGAACAGGTTGCTCAAAGCCCCATCCAACCTGCCTTTGAAGCCTCAACTGTCAGCCTCAGTTTATTCTTTCAAGATTTTCAGGAGACAATTTCCACTTCATTCAACAACTTTGTATTGAGGCAAGAATTCCATGAAAGAGGAACTGATGACTACATCATCTTAATACAATTATATGGCATGACTGATCACTTTCTGTGAAGCACCTGTACTTTAATACCCATACACTTTCTACCTGATTACATTTATTAACAAAATTCTTATCTTCAGAAAATTTAAGCAACTATTTCAAAATGGGGTTTTCATCTTGTCTGACTGTTTCTTACCTGAAGGGGCAAAGATTCAGGAAACCTGTAATCTTGTTATTACAATGTAGGTTTTGGAATATCTTCAGCTTTACTGTATGGTCATCTAAATGTTCTACCTCAAGGCAGACATAGCAATATCTCTGATAACTTTCACTTAAATGTTCATTTACAGTGCAAATACGAAGTTCGACTTTTTATTCCTACTTTACTTAATTGTCCCTGAAGTTTATCTTTATCCTGATAATTGACAGGTCAAGTGATGTGAGTATGCTCCTTTTAAAGAGAAATTTCCATCCCAGTGGCCACTGTCAGGTATCTCAAGGACAAGAAGGACAAGGAAGATATAAATATGTTCTCTTTCCTTTCCAGATAGTCTGTAGTAGTTAATTCTGAGGCACATTAAATGAAACATGAGGTTTTCAGATTGCCAAACAGCATCCAAAATTTCTTATCCTATTTATAAAAAATAGAATTGTAGATATTAAGATTTAAATAAAAAGGTAGTCATAGGACAAAGCTACCACCTCCATTTATGAACAATTTTCTTGTGAGGTGTGAGTAACAAACAACAGCATGTATCCCATTCAAAAGATGAAGAACTGTTATTTGGCCTGAAATAAAATGGTGTTCATCTTTGGAGAGAGCATGTATTGTAATTTCTTTTTTCCCTCAGGAAGCAAAAAGTTAACCATATGTTATGTTAAACTGTTGTGTCTGAGAATTGAGATATCCTAATACTTTGCCAGCCATATTCATTAATGCTAGGAGTAGATGTTTACACTTGCAGTTTATCTCACTGAAAATTTAATAAGTATTTGTCAATGTTTTTGTCAGTTTGCTTTATTGTGTCAGTATTTGTCAGTTTGCTTTATTGTCCAATATTCTATGACATTTTGTGTGAAAGAAATTTAAACTAAATCAGTGTGAAACCCCGCAATATTTAAATGCAAGAACATACATATGCTTTACATATGCATATATGTGTATTTAAAGCATACATTTAAAAAGTTGGAATTGACTTACTAGTAGAAAGTCAGGTGCATTACAATTTCATAGAGTGCATCTGCTAGTGTGCAGGTATACCTCAGGATCCCAGTAGAATCTTAATTTATGTGATGTCAATTACCAACATTATTATCTGCCAGAATGGCAGCTTTATCATAATATTTCCAACATTTCTCTCTTCTCATACTCTGCACCCTTCCCTGTGGCCTGACCTCTGCCTTCTGGAGCAAGTGGCTTTCCTGTGCCCTGGCTGTGGTTTGAGCCGGAGGACTATCGAGTTTTATGGGATCAGAGAGATTTGACAGTTTGAAGAGAGGACAGTGAAGGGGACAGAGGTTTCTGACTAGTCTTCAGTCTGAGGGAAGCCAGGAAAATGAGGGTGGCACCTTATACTATAGGGTGATCCTTTCCCTTTGCTCTGGAGACCAAACTGGTTTAGCAAGTGGAAGAAAAGATCCTCCCTCTCACTCCAGGTCTCTCTGACCTCTTGTCCAAAAGAATCAATGTCACCATCATGTTAGTTTTAACACTTTATTGAAATTCAAACAATGAAAGTTTCAGAAGGTCTGAACAATCACTAATGTGTGTAGTCCATCTTTAACGAGATCTCCAGGAAAGGTCAGGGACTGGGCTAAAGCATAGGATCCAACCTGACCTAAGTACATGCACCCACATCACTGGACATCTATAGCTTGTCACCCTATTAGGACAGTCATTGGTCAGGCCACCTGCAAATTATATAGTCTTCTATCATATTTATGTCTAATGACAGTCACTGTCTGTCTGTCCATCCGTCCACCCAGGAAAATATTGACTATTTCTGAAGTGAAAGTCAATCTATTATGTATAAATTAAAGACAATGTACCCACTTCTCATAGAACAACACAACACTACCTAGCTCATTAGGGATATACTTTTTTAAGTGAATTGTTTTAATCCTGTGAGTCTACAAACTTTTAAAGAGCCTACTCATAAGAGATCCACACAAAAATACATATGCTAGTTACAAGCAGGTTTAAATTGTCATATGGAATCCCACTTTCCTGACGGAAAATATTTATAGTGTCTGTAAACCATAGCAATCAAAAAGGAAATAACTTAGAACAATATTTGCCTACATTTTTGACAGATTTGAAGTTTATTAAAAAAGATATGTGGCCTAAGTAGCCTTGTGTTCATATACTGAAAATACTGGACGCACAAAGGGAGAGGTTGTGAAAGGACTTGAGAATAGGGAATTTTTTATTCAGACTTTGTTGTGATTTTGATATTGCTAATAAATCTGATGGGCAGGAGAATAGACAGGAAGGCACAGACAGTGCAGTTTTGAAAATGAGAAGTTTCAATCATTCCAGTTTTAACATGAAGCTACTGAGTTCAGAAACTTGCATGGATATAGGTCTGCATTTCTTAAGTTCAAGTTTTGTCATTACCTTCAGCTAAGAATAACCAAATAATTTTACTACTGAATTTCAAGTCCTGTAAAACTACTGGTACAACAGGAGAGTATAAGCAGTCATAGCTTACTGTTCAGTAAAAAAAGTACACCAACTTGAATAACAGCTTTTCTCATTGAGCACAGAACACAACACTGAAATTAAATCTTGAAGAAGAAATCTGAAGAAGAACCTGAGAAAATTATACAAATAATATTAGGGCATAAAATGTAATGCCTTTATAATGATATGGTTCTATCCAATTACCACTGAACTGAAAGAAGATCAGTGTTGTATTAGAGACCAAGTAAACTGGTATTCAGGTGGTGCCCCTCAGAAATTACCAGTTACCAGTCAGGAATTACAACAAAGTATTTCAACACATTCTGTGAAAGCAGTGAAGTATAAGCTCCAGGTAAACAACAGAAATGCATATGGTCCAGATGGAAAACTCAGCATGGTCTAGCTGAAAATTCCCATGGACATCAGTAACATTTAGATTCAATCTTTAGAAAAGGAGGAAATATCGTCATGGTCATTAATAAGCAGAGCAGACAACCTGAGAGCTGCAAAGGGACAGAAAGGGCAAAATTTGCTGCACAGTTGAGCACTAGCTTGCTCAGGAATGCCTGAAGTGCCCAACCTGTACCAGAGTAACGAAACTAGGGGGGAAATGGTCAACTATTTTGTAACCAGGACTAATGTTAAATCATAAGATTTTTTTCTTTCCAGGTTCTTTATACCTTTCCTCCTGCACAGGGGTTGGTGTGTGTACAAAATCTGCATTCATTTGTATAAAGTGCATGTGAATAAAATGTAAGTAGATAGATAATATCTATCTAAAAGCCAATTTACATAAAATATATGAAAAAAATATTTGGATACTTATTTTTTTAAAAAAATATGTTATCTTCTGCTCATAAGTCATCAGTATTCAAAAATAAGTAGTATAACTACATGTTCCTTGCAAGGTAAATGTCAGAGGAAACAGTATTGTAAAATGCCAACAAATACCGATTTCTGGTACATCAGAGGATGAAGTTAGAGGAAAATTCAGATGGTGTAAAGAGACTTCTTTCTGTGCAGACTAGGAAAGAAAAGGAAATTATAACTTGTTCAGCTATTAAAATGAGATTGAAATATAATTTCAGTATAGCTTTAAATGGGATAAATAGAATACTGTGACATACTGCTTATAAAAGTAATAAATTATCTTGTTAGACAAAATAAATGGTTACACTTTAGTACTGCATAATTAAAACAATAGATGAACACACAGTACAGATTTCAAATGTATACACAGGGCTAAGAAATCTTTGGTTTAAAAAATCCAAATCAAATGTATGTATTAGTAGCGTGTTGAAGTAGCCATTACTTTAGAAGGCATTAAAATGTATATATCATTGAAGAAAATTTCACTAAAAGACAGACACATTAAATGATTAATGCAAGACAAAAAGCAGAAAAACTGGAGAAATGCAAGAAAAACCTAACTGTAAGCCACTGGAGTGAGCAGAATCTTTTTACTGACTTACACAACTTGGAAGAAAATTTTAAAATTTCCTGCAAAGACTAGAACAGCAAAAAATATGAAAAATATTATACGCATCTGAGCAGAGCAAATACAGTGCCTGCAGGAAAGAGAAAAATAAAATAGAAAAACCACCCTTACAAAGATTAATTGCTTATCAAAATAATTTTCTGTGTAGGTGATGGAGGAAAAAAGAATGGAAATAAAAAGTACCTTACCACACTTTAGCTTTGAATGCATGCCAAAATAAGTATGATACTGAAACAAACACATCAGAAAAATCCAGAATACTTTTGCTTTCAGAAAGAAAAAGCAAAACTACAATTGTATGTTTTGTAGAGAAAACACCAGAAACTGGACATTTCAACTATGAAGTAACCACCTAAATTCTTATTAAGACAACCTTTTCTAGCATAAGTGCAGATACAGCCTACATTAGAAACAAACAATAAAGTATTGAATCATAACTCACTGTGTTGCAGAGGACTTGCATCATTAAAATGAAACAATAGATTGAAAGTATTCATGGTTTTGACTTGGTAATGGAGTACTCAAAGTTAACTTGATGGCACATAAAAGAACCTCAGTTAACGTAACTGAAGAAAACGTGAACATATTTTCAAATGCCAACAGAGAAAACAGAAAGTAAAAGTATGGCTGGCATAAGCACTTTTATTTTTAATTACATTCACAAGCCTCACATCCAAATGAGGAAAGTTTCACTGTAGTACATTTTTCAATGCATTGTCTGTTATAAATTCAACCCTCACAAGCTGGTGTTAACAAATATATTTTCATATGTATTCATCAAGACCAAAAGGGAAAACTCGATATAAAAAAATAGGTTTAACCTCAAGCTCATAATTTCTTTAATGATGACTTAATAGCAGCTGATAACAATTTTTTTTTTAATTTTATGAAATTAACTTATGTGCAAAATTACTCTCATTATAACACAAGTGGGAAAGGGGGATCAATCTGGAAATTAAGATAAAGCATTTCATTTTGTATTAGATAACAAGGCCTTCAATAATTAAAGTGGATTTATTCTTTCATATTAACTCCGAAAGCATACCATGTCACAACAGAAGTGGTGAAGTGGAAAGCTGTTCATATATTGTGAGGCAATATAAGTTCATGAAACTAAATCTGAAGAGCATAAATTCTAAAACATACCAACTAAGAAAGTTATTTTTCACAGGAAATTTAGAAAAATACTAGTAATGAGAGTAAATTATGAAAGGTGATCAACTCTTAATAATAGCTTGTTGAACATAAATAGCTGTAAATGATCTTTTTCATCATTTCTGTTCAAATGTATTGTTGGAACAAACTATTGGGAGAGCAAGTCACAAGGTGTTCACCAAGGTGCATCATAGGCTGGAATGACCTCATGTGATAGAGATATGTGATAAGCAAAAACTATCTAAAGAATTTCAGAGTGAAGAGGAAACTGCCCAGATGCTTTGTTCAGCTAAACTATTTTAAGGTGGAATTTTTATCCTGTCATGCTTTATTCAGTTGACTGCTTTTCTCTAAAAAATTTCAGTCCTTACCTGTCTACTTTGAAGTGGAATTACTCTTAAAATTTATCACAACCCAAGTAACACAGAGCTTTTCTTAAAACTTATCAATCAATACATTATATTGCAGTAGAAACTGTTAGGTGACTTCAGATACCACCGTGGTTAATACTGATTTCTGTGAAAGATGTTTATTCCCAAATTTGTATCTTTGAAGTTCCACAAAAAGTAGTAGAGGCTCCTAAAACACATAAGTAAAATACTATTATTACACATATTTCCAATAAGGAAAAGCTTTGGACAGAAAAGTTTAAAGGATCTCAAAATAAATGACACAACAGATCCAGTGTAACATAGACTATTTTCAGAGTTGCTGAGCGTTTATAAAGCTGGTTTAATTCCTGGACATGCTGATACTCAGCAGCTCTGAAAAAGTCAGATCCATGTTTCTTGAACTAAAGAACTGAAAACAGTGATTCTAACAGACAGCCAAACTTTATCTAACAAATATATGTTATGAATGGAATGCTCACATTTAACTTCATACAATTCTCTGAAGCACGCTTACCTTCCTTTCCTGCAGCTTTTTTGTTCCCAAGTTTTCTATCTAAGTTTTTATTCCAAGATTTCTATCCTCAATCCTCTTTACTCCCACCCTTGGTACACTTGCTTTTTACCTTCCCTGTGCTCTCCTTCCTCTTTTATTTACTCAGCATTCATTTCAGAGAGGAGGGGGTGGGGTGAGGGTGGGGTGGAGAGGGGAAGAGACTTAATGGATTATACGGTACATGCAGGCTAGGATGTTTAATTTTACTTAGGAATAAGAAAGAAAAATGCTACAAAGAATTTTAAAATATCACATTCCATGCAAGGAGTTACATGTATTTTCACGTTTCATACATAATTTGATGTATATTTGAGCATATTTGCTTTCAACCACAGAATTTATATATGGACTTGCATCACTAGGGTTTAACTTGGCATGTCCTTTCTTGCTTACCAAATAGGTCTATAATATCAACATTAACATTAGTTTCTGCCAATTACATTGCTATCAAATGAGATATGGTCATAGACAAACCAGCAAGATTTTTGATAAAGCAACAGGCAAATCAAACCTATGTTTTAGTTTAAAAATATTAGAAAGAGATTAAACAACTATCAATGCTTCTCTGATGCCAAAAATGCCAAAAGTCCCTCCTCACACAGGCTTACTGGGGTGTGCTGAACTCCCCATGTGGGACACAGACCTATCAGGAAGACACAAAGAGAATGCTCTCAAGAAATTACAAAAGTAAAGCAGGTGTTATTGATCACTCTGCACTTTTCTATTCTACTCTTTCAGACACATCTCAGATCACTGACCTTTCTGATATGAAGGCAATCCAGTCTATGCTTTCCAAAATATGGGTAATGCCTTGGTGAATACTGTGGTCCTCCAAGCAAGGGTTCCATAGAACTGGATGTCTCATCAGTTACTAAGAGCAATATTTTACGTCAGTCTCACTTTTTACAGAGACAAATAATCAAAGTATGTTTAGCAAATATCTCAAATATTCTTCTTTGGTAGTTATATTTTTTTTTCCATTTCATAAGGTGGGAAATGAGTACCCATTTCTCAAAATCCGTAAAAAAGCAGGTAGTGGAATCAAAAGCAAGAGAAATTAATCCAACTCTTTTTTATTACAGGATGTTTTTCCCTTGTTTAAACATATTTCACTTTACTACAACCATTTCACTCAGCTCCAATAAGATTATCAGCATGCATTACCTAGTTCTGAACTATTGCTTATTCATACAAAACCAAAAAAGCTCAAAGCAAACATCATCTTTAAGTACAATTAAGAAAAAGGAACAAAAGAATATATACAGTTTCATTGTCTCAAAAGTGAAAAGATATAGTATAATGTTATGGCTCCCTCTTTTGGATAGATCATATCTAGTATTCAATAATAATAAGAAAACATCATGTCCTTAACACCAAAAACATAACACAAGCCTCTGTTACTGCCCCAGATCCTGCTTAACAGTGATAATTACAGCTGATAAGCCAAGCTTTTTATAAGTTTCTTGTAAAATATACATATTGCAGATCTCTACATTCTATAAAAATAGACAGGCATTTCCCAGCTAGGACTGTAGCTAAGATATTTTTGAAATATGTTAAATATTAGTCTATCAAGTACCTATAAAAACTGGAACATAAAATTATCTCATGGATTGCTCTTTATCTTAGCAGTGCTGTGAATATATAATGAAGAAGAACAATAAACAGAAGATTGATGGAAAGCACTTAATCTAACTTACTGTCTGGACAAGTGATCAGAAAGGAAGAAATTTTCTTCCTACACTATTATTACTTCATTAGGGACTGTGAATGAAAAGTAAAAGAAACAGTCATTTGGGTTTCAGTTTTAAAATCTTCAGCATAGCTGTGACATAATTGAAAGCCCACAGACTTATTGGCTTCAGGAAAATTTTGAAAATACCCTTGAATAATTAAAAAACCATAACATTTTCAGAAAAAAAAATCCTGTAAAATAAAAGCTGTTTTATTAGATGGGAAAGGTGAGGAAAAAGTAAAACTGTTAAAAGATATCAATCAACACAAAGAAGTGAATCTTGACAGATCTCCCTAAACCCTTGCTGTTTAGGATTTTTTCCTCATGTAAGAGTAGTAATCAAACGATGTTGGCTTTATAGATATAGTTATATACTTCTGAGTTTGGATTTTTGCTTTCCCAAGTATTGGATGCATACCACCATCCTTCTACATAAATATCTAGACACAATTTCACTTGACAAAAAAGGCTCAATTTTCTCCATGTCTCCATGTATGCTATTGTGAGACAACTAGAAATAAACTTTTTGGCAAAAAATGTTCATGTAAAATTTAATACCACTATTCGATAACTTCAGATGTGTCAGCTAGGAGACAGACTTCATTTCACTCAAAAAAATCCTTCTCATTGTTTTCTTATTACCATTATATGAAATATGTTAGGCAGGTATATATAAATCAATTGTTCTATGGGCTTTGTTTTGTACTTCCTAGGACTAGAAATAGCCACTCCTCAACATTCATGAAGATACTGGATTATACAATGAAAAGATTAATTGGATTTATATCAACTAGCTTAAAATTTTTGTATCATGATGCCTTTCCTAATTATACCATTGCAGCATGTTTTCCTTTCACAGCATCTGAATTCCAATAGGACAATTGTACTTGACTATGCTGGGCCAATATTATTCACTTTATTTATGAGTAGCTGTTAATATAAAACGTTTATTTTAAAACCATAGCTGTAGTAATGACATTTAGATGAAGGTACATTCTTTTCCATTAAGATCTGCCTGTAGATAGTGTACCTTATGACAGTTCTTCAGTCAGAGAAAAAAAGGCAATTTAGCATGCTTTATTGACAGTAGTAATGAAACTGTTTCACTAACTGATACTGTGTACACCCAGCTATACTACAAAAAGTGACATAAAAATTTCTGTAATAATGATTGCAGACTCATAAAGATAAAAAGAGGGAGGAAATTCACATGTATGAAGTGTATGTTTCATGTAAAATTCCTATTCTTACATATAAACCAATGGAAAATCAAAAAATAGTGACTGACATACACACCCCTATGTACGGATTAAGTATGCACTGTCTTTTTTCCTCCTATATGATCGAGTTAACTTGTTTTCTGTGAAACTGGATGTTCTATGCCTTGTTTTAGCAGTATCTCGCCCAAAAATAGCTATGGTCCCTCATATACTCTTTTCCCTCGTCCTTTAGGAATGCTAGAAGGAAGGTAGACAGTCACAGGCACTTGAGTTTATGCAAAAAAGTTTTAAAACTTAAGTATTCCCTGCCTTGCCCCAGGCAAAGCTAGATTGAAAAATACTGCAGCAGACAACACAAAGCAAATCTTTGTTACATCAACTTGTTTTCAGGTATGTTTCTACTCTTTTTTCAATCTGAAACTGGAACCATATACATGGTTTCATGCAGTTGTATCTTTTGCTTCTTACTGAGTTGTAATGGAAAGGGCAAGAAAATATAAGCAGTAGTTCTGGAATGCTATCTGACAGGTACTATGTGTGTTTTGAATTAATCCAAATAAATCACAGGAAAATCTGCATGCTCTAGGAATTCAGGAGATACAGATTATTAAACTCTCAAGTCTGTTTCCGATTTTACTAAAAGAAACATTATCACGTCATTTGAAAGCTAAGAGAAATAGTTATTTTTACCTCTGGTTGCTAGAAACAAAGGAACCAAATAGTAAAACAGTTGGTATCAGCAATAACAACTACAGTCTCACCAGAGCACAATTAAATGGTTAAAAGCATATGCAGGTGATATATTTCCTCATCTTTAGACTCAGTTTCATATGGGTCTGAAGTCTTCTGAAGTTGTGTATCATGGTAGCAATAATAAACCACATATAAAGTCTGCACTAATGCCAAATTCAGGAAATACTATAGGAAATCTCAAAACCTCAGTGAGGGTGAAGGGAATATTTTTTAGAGGTTTTCTTTCCCCATAGGGCTTTAAAACTCGAAGTAATCAACATTTCAATATGAATTTGAGCATGGAAGCCATACTCTGAGCTATTGATCAGAGTTCTTGGTGGGCTTCTCTGCAGGGCTCCCAAGCACCAGCTGGAGTTTGACCACATGTAGGCTACTAGCTCTTGGGAGAGAGCATAAACCCTTAGAAAACAAATAGCAGAAATGGGGTCCACTAGAACAGCCCATACAGCCAACATCCAGTGCCATGTATCTGTGCGATACTCTTTCATCAATTTCATCATTTCATCAAATGCTGGGGTAACATTTTGGTTTTAACATATTGTTATAATTAAACCCCAAAAACTTGTTTGGGAAGTTCCATGAAAAACTTTACCATCAGTACTATGCTTAGGCTTACCCAGTGTTCTGTGGTTCATGTCACAGTTTTCAGGAGAAAAAAGGAATTATAAACCCTTAAGGATAAAATGCTGGATTGTTTAGTTTTATTTTTGGTTGGTTGGTTGGTTGTGTGTTTGTTTGTTTTTCTCAATTTATTTAACCAAGGACTCCTCAGATTTAATTTCAGTACAGTGGGATTTCAAGTTACAGTAAATGTCAGTGACTTCAGGAATCTTAAAAATCTCAGTGATGAAACTGCTGAAATAATCATTTTCTTTAACTCTTCCCTTCAACTTCCTTGGTACTTGAAGGTTTCAAGGTATCAAATGTGATGCCAACTTTTTTCAAGGTATCACATGTGATGCCCCCACCAGTTCTACCATGGACAAGTTGCAGTAACAAAGTCTGAGGCCGAAACCAGTGAAACTGTTAGCAACTCTTGTAAAGAATACAATTGCTGGACACATGACATACTGGGAAAAAGTCAGCATAGTTTTTGGAAAGAGAAGTCCTGCCTCATACACCTATCCGAGTCCTCTGAAAGAGTTCTCAGTCATATGGATAGCTTTGACCTCTTTGATGTGATCTAGTTGTGCTTCTAGAAGGCTTTTGACAGGGTCACTCATCAAAGACTTTTAAGCAGCTATGAGCTAGAAGTGAAGGTCCCTGCATATATCAGTAATTGATTAAATGACAGGATCCAGCAGGAAGAAGTAAATAACAAGTTTTCACTTTGAAATAAGGTCTGTTGTAGTGTTCCACAGGGATCTGTACTAGGGCCAGCACTGTTCAACATGCTCATAAATAAACTGAAAACAGGTTTGATCATCAAGGTGAAAATCTTCGCAAGTGACATTCAGCATGTACTGGTTTTGGCTGGGGTAGAGTTAATTTTCTTCACAGTAGCTACTATGGGGCTACGATTTGGATTTGTTCTGAAAAGTGTTTTTGATTTTAATGAGAAATTACTCTGTGCTTTCATGCATATGGTATTCGGAGAATATGGTGTACTGATTTTGGCTGGGACAGAGTTCATTTTCTTCATAGGAACTCGTATGGGGCTACGTTTTGGATTTCTGCCGGAAACAGTGTTGCTAACACAGGGGTGTTTTAGTTATTGCTGAGCAGTGCTTACACAGAGTTAAGGCCTTTTGTGCTTCTCATCCCACCCAACCAGCCAGTAGACTGGGGGTGCACATGAATATGGAAGGGGGCACAGCTGGGACAGCTGACCCCAACTGACCAAAGAGATAGTCTATACCACAGAACATCATACTTTGCATATAAAGCTGGGGGAAGAAGAAGGAAAGGGGGATAATTTGTGGTGATGGCATTTGTCTTCTCAAGTAACCATGAATGTGTGACGGAGCCCTGCTGTCCTGGAGATGGCTGAACACCTGCCTGGCCCATGGGAAGTGGTGAATGAATTCCTTGTTTTGCTTTGTTTGCATGCGCAGCTTTTGCTTTACCTGTTAAACTGTCTTTATCTCAACCCACAATTTTACTCACTATTACTCTTACGATTCTCTCTCTCATCCCACCAGGAGGGAGTGAGTGAGTGGCTGCGTGGTGCTTTGTTTCCAGCTGAGATTAAACCACAACACAGCATAATAAAGCCAAGAGGCCTTTGCAAAAGCTTGCAAAAGGATCTTATGGCTATGATTATACCAATATACTTCACCTGGCAAGGGAAATAGATTTTGCTATGTTGCTGACCATACTATTTTGCTGTTAATTCAGTCCCTAACATTAGTTTAACCTGTACCAACCAGCACTGTCCCTGAAAATTCCTGTCAGTGTTTGGGGACCAAGCCCAGGGTGATTTGATATAAATGATCTGGACATGGTAACCCTGCTTTGGAGTGAGGCAGGGGAGAGAAGAGGAGAGTTTAGCCATATGGATTTGAGCCTTGCCATGCCAACCACTGTCTACCTTACAAAGGTTTAATAACTATAGCAGTTTGCTATATATACTTTTGTAGCCTATGCAATACAGTGATTGGACATAAAAGTGATGGATGGTGAAATTGTTATGAAATTATGCAAAGCCACACACAGTAAACCCCATATTTTATGTTTAAAAGAATAAAGTCTGCCTATTGCCATTGGGGAATAACACCATTATGTAATGATTCATAATAACAGGAAAACATTAGCCCAGGGGTCTTCAGTGGTCAAAAAAAGCAAACAATGCCTTGTATCACAAGAAAATTAAGTAAAGAATATCATTAAGCTGCTGTTTATACATGCATGAAGCTCCTGAAGCTTGAATACTGCAACAAATTATGATTGCCAATCTCAAAATACACCAGAAGAGATTCAGAAGAGGGCTACAGGTCTGACCAAAAGTATGGCACAGCTTCCAGACAAGGAATGATTAAGCAGACTGTCCCAGAGCTTTTCATCTTGGAAAAGAGACAACTGAAGAAGTTTATTTAAGTCTATACATTCAGGAGTGGTAAAGAAAAGGAAGACAGAATGACTATTTACTATGGCTTCTAATGACAGTACTAGTTGTCTAATGAAGCTGTCAGTTATAATGTTCAAAAACGAATGAAAAGAGTTGGTTCTTTTTACAGGACTGTTAAACTGTGAGTGTCCTTGCAGACTGTTACAGCTTCTAGAAACTTACACTTTTCAAAGTAAAAGTGGGAAAAGTCATGACAAAGAGAATCTATTGGGGATTACTAAATAACTAATATTTGGAGACTGATAAAACGTGCAGGAGAAAAATCAATATATGCTTCTCCATGCTTATACACTATAATGGATATCTGCTTGTTGAAGACATCCTCGTCTTGGTCTATCAGGTTACTAAGAGAATAAACAATACTTTGTTACACTTCTTTTGAATTTGTTCATGTTTTGCACTTGTCTTTCACTAACAAAAACAAACGAGATGCTAGTGAAATGCTTTTGGGGGGGGGGGGGATGATGGTGGTGGTGTTTTTTTGTTTTTAAGGAGGAGATTCAGACCTAGAAATAACAAAAAGGAAAGTCATTGTACTTTATATTTCTGAGTTCTATATTATTCCTGTAAGTGGTAGGTTTACCACTTATAGGTATGTCAGGGTGCTTATTATGGAAAAAAAGGCTAAAGCCTCAGCTGTACCAGACTTCTTTGAGATTAACTGAGATAATAAATAGCCAAAAATTATGTTAAACCTAGGCACTATTTCTGTGCACAAATTGCTATGTTTGCAAGGGGCCTCCTCAGCTATGAGGATGAGGCTTTTATTGATTTTGGACCCCATTGGAGACAGCAGAAGGGCCTAAAGGGTGTTGAGCCATGATAAATGACAACATGCAGCAGCTGCTCAGCTCCTTCAGGAAGGAAGCTGCAACAATGGTCTGCACTTACCAGTCCAAATCTGCTGGTAGATGCCTTTAATTGGTCAGCAACAGTTTTTCTAGTCCAGATAAGTGGATGTATATTCCTTTGCAAGTAGTAATTAAGTCTGATTTTCACAATCCTTCTCTACAGGAACAAGATTTCTAATGACTCAGATTTATATGAACAAATAAAGGAGTATGGGAGAGATTAATGGCTTTTAAAAATCTGGAAAATACTAGATTGAAGATGTCTTTATTCTGAGAAATTCTGGCTTGTAACAACCTCTTAGGCCATTATACCAGCTGTAGGCTCAGAAAGTTTAGTAAGCTGTCATCATGGTACATACTACTATGCCCAGGAGATATGGAGATGTAGGAGGCACTTGATATAGAGTTTCAAACTGCTTTATTAGGATCTAGTTGTGTGACCAGAGCAGACTGCTGCATAATGAAGTGGTAAGAAAGAGGCATTTGGTGAAAGCACATAGTTCCATTTATACGGAGAACTTACAAGTATGTCCTCTGTCACACGTGAATCTTGTCTGCTTCATGCAGAAAACCTGGTGAGAATCAGTGCATCTGGAAAATAAAATCATACACCTCCAGATACTCATTGGTTTTGTACCATGCAGATAGAGGGTTATGCTGTTTATTAAAGAAAGCAAACAAAAAAAAAACCAAACAAAAAAACCCCAAACAAAAATAAACCCACCAAAATACCCCACCACAAAACAAAACCAAAACCCAAACCTCACAAGAAAACCCAAACAAAAAATGTTTAAAGTATTGCAGGGTATCAATATCAAAGTACAGCCAACCAATTTATGAGTTGAACTTGAGACAATCTTAAAGGGGAAGCAAAGACAAGAATTCTGCTTGATGGCAACATTTATTCTTTCTCCTGTTTCCGAAGGCTATTTTTAAAAAAACACAAATGTGATGAGTGTGTTGCATTTGTAAATAAGGTGTGGTATAAAAAATTATAATGCAGCTTCATTATATGATAAGAGTGAAATGTATTCCCTGTGGAGAAATATGATACTAAAGATCAAAGGAGTATCTTCAAAAGGCCTTGTTTTAAGGGTTTACAAGTGCTGTATTTCCTAGCTCTCCTTGTGCTGATGAAAAGCAGATCCTGTAAAAAAGTTCATTATTGGGGAAAAAGGGTGTTCTTTCTTTTTCAAAAAAAATGTGAAAATAGACTTTTCATTTTTCTATTCTAGTGACCTGCTGCCATATCATTGCTAACAAGTGAGAGACCCTTATAGGGAATGGGTTGGAAGCACTGCAGGCTTCTTCACTAGTTGGCAGAAGGATGGTTAGGGGAGAAAGAGTTGAGAAATAGTTTCATCTGCACCTCAGAAGAGACTTGCTCCAGAGGAGGGCAGATGATATTTTCACTGCCCAGGGACAGTTGCTTTAAATCACAGCTGTGTCTGTGGCAAGTCTTTGCCAGCAAGGATTGTCCAAATATGAATCAACACATGCTTTTGCCAGATCCACCCACTTAGGGAACTGGCATTAGTCACTGTGAGTGCTGTAAAGAAGATGAATCAAGCCATGTTGAGTTGAATTTGGACTAGCATCTCCAATGTATGTGCCCAAGATACTCTCTTGTCACGGCAAGATAAAAATTTCTTATAATGTGCCTGCAAACCATAGATTTGTTTGCCTAAAGGTATTAATTCAACAGATTTTTTAATACAAATTGCTATTAGTTCACATTCCTTAAAACTTTGTTTATATTAGTGTCACTTCTTGACTTATGCAGCTAAGGGAACCTGCACTGGTGTTCCAGACATAAAGAACTGCATTCAGCTGCTTCCTGACAAAATGTTCAACTCAGCTTATCTCCACTGTATATATTGCTGAACAGATCAGTAACCGAAGGGGCAAAAGCAGTTCTGAAAATCTGTTCTGGAAGGTTTGCAGCTGGAACTGCTGAGTAGGGAAATGTTTCTTTTTCAGTATGGCCCGTATTTCTGTGCCTGAATGGGATCTGAGTACTTGTACTAAAAGAACGCGTGTTCATCAGTCAAAAACCTGTCCCTTAAGTTTTGAGGATGCCTCAAAAACTACTTCAGCTCTCATAGAAATAAATGAAAGCACTTTTCTCGATTCTCTCAGGTTCAGTATGGGAGGTCAATGAAGATGCACATCGACTGCTTTGTTTTCACCCTTTCAATATTACCACCAAACCCATCTTTGCCTATGAAGGGTAGGAAGGGAAGGAAAAAAAACTTTAGGAAGATGAAAACAAAAGGAGCTTGCTTTTTGAAAGTCAGCCATTACTGATACATCCACAGTCTATATTCATGTTTGTAGGATATCTGCTCTCAGAGAATATTTGGGTGCTGTAGTCAGAGGGAAGCACGTGTATGCATACTTGGGCTATCTTTAAGTAGTTAGGGCAGTAATAAAAGTGAACCTATGGTGGCACAGATTTAGCCTCTACCTAAGTCTTGATATTATTGGTAGAAGTGTGCTGTTTACAGCACCGGTGTCTAGTTGTTACAGCTTTACTGTTCTTAGTATTCAGGCTAGGTAGATTAAAGCTACATTCAGATATTATTTTGTCAAAAGAAACACAGCCAAATGAGACCACTTCCATGCATACAGGCTACACAAGATCTATACTTGCTATATCCTGTTAAAATACATATTTTAGTTTTACAGTTTGTTTGGGTCATCCTGAACATCAGTTGCGTCTTTCCTATTTAAAGATCGGTGAGCGCAATATGAAGCACTGCTGCTGCAGTTAACTCTGCTATATTTAGCTATACAAGAGCACTACAGCCTTTTTCTTTTAGAACACAATTTTACCTCACTATTAAAAAATGAAATAAACTAATATGGAATACATTATCGAGTTGCCAAAGGTTAGCTTTTCTTCATGTCACACCTGTGAGTGACTGTGCTGCACTAATTAAAAACATTACCAAGGCAATTGCTATAGAAACATTTAAATTGGCATTATTGCTAACAAATCCCTACTATTGATCCCAGCAGGGCTTATTTCACACTACACATGAACAATCTAAATAGAATATTTAAAATTCAAAAGGATTTTAAAAGATAATATTTTTTCCACTTGATAATGTCCTCAGGAGAATAATGTCTTTCAAACAGAGATAATTCATTTACCTGGAACTGTGTAGGATTCTGATATCATAGTCCTTACTGCGATGAGAGATGTTAATGGTCCTAGGCTACTATTGCATATCCCTCAAACTGTAAAAAATTAAAAACATGTATTGCTTCAAATCAGATCCTCTGATCTGCAAAGTAGGGAAAGAATGTAGGTTCTCCACAGTTTGGGACATTAAAGTGTTTAATATTAAAATATTAATATTAAAATTAAGTCCATCCCATCCAGACCAAGCACACATGAATACCACATCAATGCAACTAGGAAGAAAACCATTTCCATTGTTTGACAAAAACAATAAGATGGCCATTGTACTTATTAAATGGTGGAAGCAGAAGTGAAGCAAGATGATTTCATATATACTGTTGATCAGTTACTTAGAAAAAAAAAAATTAAAATTATTCTCTCTGTTTTCATACCTAAGATCTTTGCTCCTCTTAGAAGAAATATCTCTTTATACCTAATAGATGCCACTATTGTAAAGATAATGGGTTATATCTTCCCCCTCCCTCACTTTTTTTTTTTTTTTGGGGGGGGGTGTGTCTGTGTCCAAAAACTGAGTTTTACTCTTGACATGAAGGATATTACTTTTCTGCTCAGCAGTAGTAAAGCCTTTCTGTTAATTAGTAACAAAATCAGTAGAGGGCAGCACTACACAGAAAACCACACATTTTAAGCAATCTCAGAAGTTCTGCCCTGGCTGGACAAAATACGGGAACCTAGATTCCTCCTAGAAAAATAAAAAAAACCAAAACAACAAAAACAAAACCAAAAAAACCAAACCACTCATGAAAAAATGGTGTTTGTCCAGAAATAACTTCTTATAGCAGACTCAGAGCATCTGTGCATAGTGTATTGTGGTCCTTTGAACAGCTGGCTCTTCTTGCTTTTCAAGACTACACCAGAACCGTTTGTTTCAGTATTAAAGTACACCTTCTGTCTACTGAACATGACTTTTATTTGCAGACTGCAAAGTAAGATGGTCCTAGAGAGTCTTTCTCACTGTTTGTGAGCCAGTGGCATATCTCTTGGACTGGCATGGTTATGCTCTTTGTTATACTGCCAGGAGCAGATTCAGCTGTGGATTTATCTCAGTCTAATGTCTGCCACAAAGCTACTTTGGTCACCATTGTCCTTCTCTGATTATGAGTAGGTTAAACTCCTGACCCATTCAAACAGCTGACTATCAGACAAAATGCATAAGCCAATGACTACCTTGAAGTATATCTTTGAGTACCAAGAAAAGAGTAGTATAAACAACTTACCCATTTGAATTAGTGTAGCAAATAGTGTTAAGACAGAAAGGAATGAAGGCAATGTCAGAAAATTTAAATTGTGTAGTTTTGAAAAAGCAGAAGGGAAACATTTAAAATTTGAAAATTTATTTCCATTTGAAATTATCGCAAAACTGAACATGTAATCACACATTTTCAAATGGCGAAATGAAAATATATTGATGTCCCCTATCTGTCCCCTTGTTTCAAAACAAGGTAAAACTGAACCAGAATAAATCAACCGTTAGATTTGTCTAAGTTTTAAAATAATGTCATTTTAAGAGAAAATTTAAACTCTTTGACATTTTTGGATAACTTACTTTTCACAGCAGTCTTCCAAGTCTTAGAGAATTTGTACAATATATTTTTAGGATTTTCAAGTTTCATAAATCCATTATTTGTTATTTTTTTTCCAAATACATGTGTAGTTTTCAGGGATTTGTGGTTTGTTTTATTTTAATGTAGAAGAGCTGATGTGTTCCAAGAAATTAGATAAATAAGTCATAACCTTAAATATATGAAACCATAACATTTATCAGAATAGTTGAGTAGCAAAACATCACTCATATACAAAGCAAAAGCAATCAAATCCAAAATTTGATCAATATGAATATCTGAATATGTTATTATTCAGAATGTATATAAGATGAATTCTTGAATACAGTCCAACAAAAAGTGCTGTAATGCAGCTATGAAAGAGGACTGTTTGAAGACACATCAAGTAAGAGTATCTCAAGAAAAGAGACTTCAGAGCTACCGAACAAACTTGATAATCTGCCTTTTGAGTAGAGTATTTTAAAAAGTACTTCCTGTTGCTGTTTACTTTCATTTTACAATATCTTAACCAGGTTCTAATTATAAATGTCTGAAAAGGTCCTGCAATCTGCCTCAGAGGGTACAGTAGGCTGGATTTGAGGATCTGGAATGATCATGTCTTATACACTACATTGATAAATAGTTTTATTTAGTGGTAAAAACTACTTCCATCTATATTGTACAGGGAACTAGAGTCATTAAATTTAAAGATGGATAAAAGGTTAGCTGAGATTTTTTTTTTTTTCGTTTGATCTATATCCAGTAAATTTCAATCACAAGGCAAAATCATCATGTATGTGATGTATTTTCCAGTCGACATCAAAATTTACTGATATTAAATTAGACACAGGAGAGCTCCCCTTTGCCCCTCTGCACTTAGCTGGAACATACTGAGCATTACAAGGGAGAAAGCAAGAATTCAAAGTAAATATATCCATTAATTTATGTCAGGATCTATGTACATTTATTATTTGATGCAAATAGAATTAATTTACTTTGTGCTTTGATTCTTCAATTAAAATAAACTATAAGAAAACAAGAGTTTTCCAGCATTATATACATGATCTTCTGCATAAATTTGACACCTATGAAATTGTTTTCTTTTTGGTTTTGAACATGATGTTAGAAAGTGATAAATATTCCAAGCCTTCACGTCTTGCTCAGCTAAAACTCTGTTTGAAGTTGCTAAGATACTAAGACTTTGATCCTCCTTCAGGATTGCTAGCTAATATCCTGAGACCATACAGAATATCGTAATTTTAAGGAAAACTTCACACAAGAGCAATATTCTATTAGTTTAATCATTAAAGCTTTTAGAGTAGAATTCACACAATGTTTTCCGTTAAACAGTTTTGTTTCTCAAGTGACTAATAATTTTCACAAAAAACATCTTATTTAAAAAAAATATATCTTTCCATACAGAAAAAAGACTCCTTTCCCTTCCCCTAAAAAAACCCAAAGTGCAAGTAACTGCTAGTAATGATGGGTTGTGGCAGAAATGAGGATAGGTATGTATGTTTTTTTTTAAATTTCAATATTTCAGTACTCTAAAATGTCTGGGTGTTGTGACTTCATGCTACTGTCACTGCTCATAGGCTAGGATTCCTAAAATAAATAATACTTTTGATGATGAATTATTTTCCTATACTTTCTGTAATATACAAGGACAGCTCAGCTAAAGATAACCTAAAGTAAAAACAGGCTTGACAAGAAATCCAGGTCATGGCAAAGACTGGGACATAAGGCACCTCAGCTGTACTGCTAAATAGAGTATGAGGTGTTTTTTTTTTAAAAAAATATGATTAAATACTCTTTACAAACTTCTACACAAAACATCAGTACCAATATAAGAAAAATAATAGTAAGAATAAGAATCCATATCATGAAAATTTCCATTCATTCAGGAGGGGAAAAAATAAAAGACATTCCAAAGGCACAAGTCTGTCATAAATGCAGGATTTTGTTAACCCTAACAGGATTCCTATGAACCAAAGCTTATTAGATAAGTACTTTCTCTTTCTTAAGGAATCTGTTGAAAGCATCTTTAAATTTCATCTTATATTATGATTTCCTTTGTGCAGAAACAGAAGCAGATCCTCTGGATAATTAGGGGCTAGCAAAGGGGAAAAAGAGGTTCCATTAATTATGAAGGAACAGAAAATTCAGGTTTGCAGGCAATTCCAAACAGATAGCAAGAGAGGCTGAGCTAGGAGTGATTAGGCTGAAGGTTTTTTACTATTTGGGCTGCTTCATTGTGTCAGGATGCTGCTGGTAGCTAAAGTTTTCAGATGAAAAAGTGTTTTACTTAGATTGTGTTTTAAATTAATGTCTATATAGAGTGTAAGAGAGTAAAATAGAAGAAGATAAGCAAGACAATAAAGAACTTGACTTAAAACTCTCTGAAATATTCTTATAGTTATGTGTAATTTCCGTGGGTCATTGTCATGATCACTAGGCTATTGGTATTCCTGTTTCCCTCAGACCGAGGCCTTAGGGAAACAAAATTATTGCAACTTAACTCAAATACTTTTCTCTATCCCCTAGGTCCTACTTACAAGAGGAATATAACATTTGACAAAATTGTTCTGGTGAATTTTAGAGGAGTGGAGACTAACAGCTTTTCTGTAAATGATGAGGACTTACTCCTTCTTGACAGTTTTGCTTTGGAGCTGTATGTTTCATGTGATTCATATGATGCCACCCCCAAAAAGGACTAACAAGCACTCATACAATGAAAGGATAACAGGATTGTCAAAGAATGATGGAAAAACACTGCACCGCACCAAGCGTGGTTGGATGTGGAATCAATTTTTCTTGCTGGAGGAGTACACAGGTCCAGACACTCAATATGTGGGTAAGGTAAGTCTTGTGTTTAGAGGTGATGTATCTGACACCCTCAGTATTTTCCCTCCTTCTATATAGTTGTTTTGCCTTTCATACAACAATTGTCCCAATTTCTCATTTAAGTCAAAAAAAGAATACCAGGGACCACCTGAGGCTTCCTTCCATGATTGTCCAAAGTTATGAGAGAAATGAAGTACTTTAGTGACAATAAATAGAAAAATGTTTAGACTAAAATGTTCAAATTTCCTATTACATATGCCCCTGCAAGTTTTATCACTAAATAATTTCCAATTTTCAACTGTTAAACACAAATATTAGATAAGGGAATAGAGAAGTTATGCTTTCATTCATGTACCTCATGGCATTTACCAGTATACTGGGATGTGTACCTCCTCAAGTGAAATACAGAATTCTATTTATTAATAAGAAAATTGCTCTCTATGCAAAATATACATGTATAGATAGTGTTTGAAGAGGAAAAAAAACACCCTGGTTTTCATAATTTCTGCAATAAGCTGAGATCTTTACTTAATGGCTTGAAAGATTCCATTCTTTGAGACCTATCTGTATCAGTTATTGCTGACAACAGCATCTCTGAATTCCACCTGTCTGCAGTCCTATTTTTTTTCTGATAAGACACAACTCAAAGATTTCCAGATTTTTAGCCCTTTTTGGTGTCTCACCGTCCATAGCTCTGCCTTCTGCTCTGGTATAAATAAACAATCTTGATAGAGAACTAGTGTACACACAGCAACCACCCAGAATGACCTACAAACTAAGGAAAATTTTATCTTACTATCTTAAGTTAATAAATGTCCATTCCATATTCTGTCACTCACTACAATGCTGTCACTAGCTTGGATTGACAGATAGTTCTCTCACTTTCTGGCGCCTAACCACCAAATGGATTGAGACATTTTAAATTCAAAGACCTCAAAATGTTTTCAACATTTGGTAATATCTCTGGTCATTGGAGGCATAATCATCTAGCAAATATGGAAATCATCTTTGTCTATTAAGAAACAAACGTCAAAGAAGCCAACCATGGTAACTATGAACTTGATTTATTCTGACCTTGTTTATACCAATACTACACCCATAAAATTCTGTTTTCAGTGAAATTAATTCTGACTTGCAGTACTGGAAATAACATGAGAGGAAACAATCCTATTGCTAGATCTGTTTATCAGTGTGTAAATTAGGAAGGTTTGTTTCAGGCAAAGGGATCTCTAGAAAAGAGTGAACAAACTGCATAGACAGATTTCTAAAAAAAAATTGGTTAGAAGTATCTTTTAGGATTGATCAAGCTTGCAAGGAAAACATTTGATAAGGTACACAATACTATCTATCTCCATAGCGGTAAGTTCTACCTAGATGCACAGACTTTTTTTTTTTTTTTTGTAGTAATAGAAAGCTGTCATAAAAGGCAAGTGTCAAACATAAGAGTTGATTCCAGTTTCAATTCCACTATATATCCACTGCTAGAGATGAATGGACTCCAACCTACCTATGTCATTCTCAACCTCAAATAAATTAAGCTTACATCAAAACTGTCATCACCGTCTCTGTTTCACACAAGGAATGCCTATGCAGTACGTTGCAACAGATGCAAACTTACTCTGTACTTACTCCAAACTAACCAGAAGCCAATGAACCTTACTACCATAGAGCTAAGTCCAGGAAGGAAAACAAATTGCTGCACAGCAGCTGGATTTGAGATGATTCATTTCTCACAACTCAGATAACATGTTGAGATTTTTCACATTTGACTGCAAAATATCATACATCGGCCCTGAGGGAGAGGTTGCTGCTACTGATTCTCTAAACAGATGGAAATCACCCCAAATATACCCCATGTTCCAAAGACATGGAGTTGGATTGAGGTGATAAACTCCATGTGGTTGCACTAACTTTAGAACAGTTTATAACATGTCAAAACGATCATAGTTCTTTCCTCAGTGGTATAAAAACACAGTAAATGTATTTGAGTTAGTTCAAATTATCCTGGGTACATGTGATACACCAAGAGGGAGCTGCTATAAGGATTTTTTTTTCTTTTTTTTTTTTTAATAATAATAAAAAAAAACCCCATGCACAACTTTTTTGAACAATATTATTCTGAGAAATGCTTGCATCTCAGGTTTAGTATTCTCCTGCTCAAAGTGATGATAATTAGCAAACTGGTAGTGTGGAGAGAACATTTTTATTCCAACCCATGGGGACTAGTTCATAGCAAGTATTCTTATCCAATCCCTTTTTAATATGGATATGCACAGGCAGATGGATTACTGGGGTAGAATAATAAATGTTATACTAAAAACTAAATGAACCGAAATGAGAAACTTTATCAGTTAATCAGCTTCTGAAGGATCATAGCCATAATACTAAAAAGTAGATTTCCCAGTCTAGTTCAATTTGCAAACAGCTTTAATCTGTTAGGTCATTCTTCATGTTTTGTTAGTGATGCTACTTTGTTGATGCTTTATTTTGTTATGATTGCATTCTGCTACTGGCAGTGGGCTAGGGTGACTCAGTATGACATAATGGGATAAAATTTATTTATTAAGAAGCATGGGCACATGGGATGGAGAACTATTCTGTGACATCCACACAGCTCTCACTCCCAGCGCTCAGTCCCCCAGCACAGTTCAGACCAGCAGCAGGGACCCGAGGGAACCGGACGCTTGCTTTGACTGCTGGACTGCCCAAGTCCTGGCGGCAGTCTGGCCCCTGAGAGGGCATTTCTGCCTTGTGCTTAGGCACCACTTGTGTCACAGGTCCCTGGAGGGAGGAGTTTCTTCCTCATATCTGAGGTGTTCTCATCTCAAGTAGTGCTTTTCAAAATCAGATTGTCAGCAGTCAATGGCCTTACTAATTCCTTGATGATATCTTTCCCCATATCTAAAGCCAAGTAGCAGTTGTTACCCTTGCTACCAGCCTTACTCTTGCCCTCTGGTCTCCTTCCCAAATGTCTTCAAAGAAAGTGGTTAACAGCTCCATCATTCCTGCTTTTTTTGTTTCTTGCATGCACATACCAGACTAATCTAAACAGTTAGAGCTGGCAGATGCAATCACGGTCTCATTTATCTGTGAGGTGCTTGTGGGTAGGCTTCACCCTGCGACAAGAAGTAACTGAAAAAGAAAATTTGTGTACTGGTAAGGTAGATGAAAAACCCAGCTCCACACAAACCTGGTGCATGGCTCCCAAACTCCTTACAGGGATAACGTGGTGTTAATCAACTCTGAACAGCTAGAACAGAACTTATGTTCCTAATTGTAGATAGTTTTTAGACAAAGATAGTGGCAGTGATGATAGGCGACATAAAATGGAGACCAGTAAGTGCATCTAATGCACTTAGCAGAAATAGACAGTATTGTTTGATGAACAAAGGAATTTATATTAAAACAGTATCACAGAGCCTTGTTTGAAAATCTGGCCAAGAAAAAAAATAAATATCTAAAACAAATGACCGCATTCTTTCAAGATATTTGTTGCTTTGTATGAATGTTGAGTATCTCAGTGAGATCGTTGATGTGAGGAACTTTCAGACTGGAGGAATTTTCAGAGGATGTAGGGAGGGGAACTGTAAAACTCATTCTGCCCACTAAAAATTCACAGGGAGGGGCAGGGAATAGATTACAATACAACATCCCAAGTCAAATGTATGAGAGAAGATTCTTTTTAAAGGAAAAGAAACAACTGGCAATTTTTTGTGGAACATAAAGTGTTTGAGAAAATACATGTAATACCTGACTGTATATGTCACTGTGGCATTCCTTGGTTTCTGGGATCTCCTTTTCTTTTGCTAGGGAGGGGCCATAGATCCAGCTTCTCAGCTGCGACTAACTGTAAGTCCCATGCAGAACCTAAGAAATAAAATCTAAACCACTGATCTTCTATGAGAAATTTCTAACAAATTTACTCATGTTCTAAACCAGCAATCCAAAGACATCAATATCAGCAACCGTTTTGGAAAATGCAGTCTTTTATGCTTTGCAACAATATACTTAAGTCGTAAAAGACTGCATTTTCCAAAACGGTTGCTGATTTTGATCCCTCCTAGGGATATTTTGTAAGGACTGGAGTTAGGGGTGGGATATTTGGCATTTTGCACAAGTGATGCCCCTTCAGTGGGTATTGGATAAGTTATTTAGAAATGGGGACACACAAAAAAAGAGGTTTTTCCCTCCTTTAAGTCACCCAATTAGATTTTTTACATAAAAGCTAGTCTCTCCCTATATCAAACAGGCACTTCGCTAACCAAAGGCTAATCTTGAATGGCAGATAATGTGTGAAGTTCCATGCAATGTATGTTAGATCCAATGCTAAACGGTGCAATCAAACACCTGTCATATCCCGGAATCCAAAAACAATAAACAAACAACAACAATTTTGTATGCTACCTGCAAACTTTTTTTATATTAAGGGGGGAAATACAAAATCAAATTAAAAAGAACTGGCACTGCTTAGAATTAGCTGCTCCATGAATAACTTTCTGTTTAATAACTTCCATAAAAATAAATGAACTAGGCTTTGCATGTCATAAGTATCATTTAAATTGGATGCAAACTGAAGAAAAATCTCGGTTCTACCTCCAGTTAAGCAGTGAGTTTGATTCATGACATCTGCCTCAGTGCCTTATTAAGATACATAAAGTGAAAATAAAAATATTCAGAGGGTGGGTTGTTTTGTTTGGGGGTTGGGGGGGGGGGGAATGTGTGCGTTTTGTTTTCTTTTTCAGGGGAGTGGGATACAACATATATTTAAATGTAACCATTATTTCTTGTAGTTTTCACTTACAAATATTCAGACATCTACAAGTGAGGTTGCCTTATAAGTGCAGTCTGGCTTAAAAGAAAAGAGAGATTCAAGACCAAAGAACTTCATGTAACGAGTCAAGAAGTCTCACTGAACTGCCAGCCTCACCAGACTTGCTGTCATTTAATACAAAACTTCACTCAACTGCCCCATTATACTGTCTGTGGTTTTTGGTTTGTTTTTGTTTTTCCTTGCTTAATGGACTTGGATAGTATTTCCTTGTAAATAGAGACTGAAAATGTATTAATGCCTGAAAATATTATTTCACATTACTTCATTTGCTGCCCTAGATACACCACAGAAGCCCAGAGTAGGCTTCCTTTCAATATGCAAAGCAGCAGGGAACTCAGAAAACGGGATCAGTGAAGCCCTTACTCTTACTTACTTAGTCTTATTCCGGTTCATCCATGTCCTCTCAATATGTTGCCAAGGCCTTGGCCATTCTCAGCCTCCACTCTGACCAGTTTGGGAGGCAGAAATTTAAGGCCAAAATGGGTGACCCACTGATGGGCCACACTCTGTAGTAACCTGAGTTTCTGCATCCTGAAGCATAATGTTTCACACCGCCAAAATATTTTTTTATTAATTACCTAGTATTTTTTTCTTTAGGTACTGAATTTTATCTTAATCCTGCCTTTAAAGTATGTGACAGAACTTACTTTTTCACTCATGCCTTAATCAAGCTATGCAATTAATCCATAAGGATACCTTTCCAGCATTTGTTATTTTCCCTCCAAAGAGTCAGTTTAAGAGCTGCCTGTTCTTAGAATGAGAGAACATACAGGTGCACTATTCTTTTGTGTTTCAAGTATGCTAACCACTTTGTTACAGATGCATCCCACTTGTCTTATTGGAAAAACTGTTGCATTCAGTACAACATCTAAATGCTGCTAAAACCAGCATGTTTCTATGACATTTTTTGACTTAGCAGTATGATACGTTTTGAAAAAAACAACAAAATCATAAACAATCATACGTTGTTGACATACAATCATTTAAAAGTGTGATTCAGCTGGGGGAAGATGTCATCACATTCTTAACATATTCCATCTAGCATGCACTATACCCCAAAGCTATCTTTTAAAACACAGCTTTTGAAGAAGACTTAATAATATATTTTCTTTAGACTCTGTGCTCTTAAAGTAAAATAAGTATTTCACATTAAATAAAAGAAGAAAAATCAGTGGGGTCTCCTGAGTCTCCTCCTTTTGTCTTTCCTTTCTCAGACTCCAAGTTTTTGCTTGTCTTTGAATGAATACTGCAGAAATAATGATGTATCAAAACAAAAGGGAAAAAAGCTGTAAGGACAGAAAAGATCAAAGAAATAAGAAAAAAGAGTCTGACTAATATTTAAAAAAATCAGAAATGGAAAACCTATTTGATTCCAAAATTAATAAATTAACACATTCTCTCCATTTACATTGCATTTGTCAGCTAGCACATTTTTTTCAACAAACATTTCAAGCAGCCATATCTCTAGGCAGATGAATCCCCCAAAATAAAACTAAACTGGAAACAGGCAAACCTAGAAATAAAAGGTTAAAAAAAAGCTACAAGGCCCTGTCTCCAGTTATATTCATAACAACTACAAATACTAATGAAGATCCATAGCCTTACTTGTTCAAAAATAATTCATTTTATGAAGGTTTCAAAAATAAAACATATTGAAAAATTGTTGGAAGTACACCTTATTTTTGTCAAAAAATAGCAACCCCCAAAGTTTTCAATAAAATTTGATTGCTACTTTTAAAAGAAACCTGGAGAGCCAGGGAAGAAAACAGTGAAAGAAAAATCCTACATCTTCCAAAAATAATGGGACTGTTTTCCTTTGAAGAAAGGACAGAAGCTCATTTCTGACAACCTAAATACATTTTTAATTGCAGTTTCAAAAATAGTGAAGAGATCTAATCACATCATGCATAACCCAAGTATAAACAGTTTAAATACAAACTGTCCTGAATGTTACATTGCAATGATAGGCCTGAGTTAGAATTTTGCAAGCAAATTTGGATATCATATTTCACAGAGTAAGAATAATTTCTGAAAAAAACCTGCAATGATCAGAGACTTCAAATGCATGAATAACAAGAGTGAGTTGGCATTGTTTGGTACAGATAGAGCAGCTGTCATGAGATCTGACAGCTTCTGTTTCTTCAACTACATAAAAAGACTGCTAAAGAAATATTTTCAAGTTCTTATGTTCAGGGCAAGAAGTTGGGTTCATACTGTCATAAGGCTGATTTGCATTCAATATTAGAAAAAAAACCTGATTTTAAATATAATCAACACACTGAAGTACTAGGTAAAGATCACTCAGAGAGACAGGATTATCTCAATACTGGAGGTTTTCATGACAAACTAAAAAATCACATGCCAGAAAGTCCACACTGATCCTACCTGGAGCCAGGATGATGGCAAAGATTATCCCTTTTAGTCTTTTTCTGTTCTGTTTTCAAGGATTCTGTGTGTGTTTTTCAAGTTCAAGTGCTAAATCAGCCAAATTGCTTGTGTAAAACAAAACTAAACCAAGAATAAACCCAAAGACATAAGAAACGAGGAAATCCTAACTGTTTATTCTAAACTCTTTCCTTTCCCTTTTTCCTTCCCCTCTCATCCAGTCCTCTCCCAGGACAGAACATCTAGTATGTAATGATTTTCAAGTTAAAAGAAAAAAGCAAAAGGCTGCCAACTATGTGCCTTTAGAAAGCCTTTGAGCATAATGTAAAAAGGAGAATTTGCAAGATAATTTTTGAGAATTTAGCAAAGCTAAGCAAAAACTTCATCCATAGCACGAATATAGGCATCTGAAAAATTACTAGCTACCTTTGATGCCAAAGCCAACATAAGACAATTCAATCATAATACCAAACAATAATAATTCCCCAATTCTTTCACCTCTCTCCCTCCATGCTTCGCCTGTCAGGTGTGGAAAAAATATGTTCACCCGATACCCAACATAGCAGCAAAGGCTACTATGTGGAGTCTAGCTGACTGTTCACTACAATGTTTGCTCTTTGCTTACTAATAGGTCCACTTCTCCGGGCATCTCCCAAATGTGCTCAGGCCAGGACAACAGTAATGGGTGCCTGTGCCTGCACGGGAGAGGTCTCCACGGGAAGTCTGCTAGGATTGAGGGTGTTGACAAACTAATGAAAACCAAGGCTCAAAGTAAAACCACATAATTTAAAGACATGGTAGGCATGGAGAATGGAGTTCTCTTCTGTCACCAGTTTTAATTTTCAGTCTCCATCTGAAATACCATTTTCATTTTAATAAAAACTGGCTTTTCTGAGTTTAAAAGCCTCTTGGTCTCAGTAAGTTTCTTATGCAAAAACATCTAAGTAGGTCTACCTCAAAGACCTGGCTGGCTCAAGAACCTGCCACAATAGGTAATTATTATTCATAGGATAGCCCAATCTTCTTATTACAACTTCATAAGGTGGTATTTGTCTGCCTTGCAGCTTTAAGCCTGTGAGAAGAGAAGATTAGAGTAGTGGCAATCTACAGACCTATCTTCATCTGTTATCAGGCAATTATTTATTGTGCATGAAAAGGTGGGAAGGTGAAGAAAATGTGATTCACAAGATACTTTTCATGATGTTGTGTATTTACTGCATTGATTACATTATGGGAGTGATTCTGAAGAGGCGAAGTGTTTTGAGTCTATTGTGGTTTACTGGTACTTGCCAGCCTGGTGATAAAAAGAGTGCAAACCCCATCAGAGCAAATCAATATGCGACTGCTTAGAAAGGGCAATTTGACTGCATCAGAGGCTGGTATTGTGCAACATCTTGACTGTTGGAGAAAGGCTTATGAGTACTCACCTTGAAGACAAA
This sequence comes from Falco peregrinus, assembly GCF_023634155.1. Classification (NCBI taxonomy): domain Eukaryota; kingdom Metazoa; phylum Chordata; class Aves; order Falconiformes; family Falconidae; genus Falco; species Falco peregrinus. The sequence goes on from NC_073723.1 coordinate 6,920,338, forward strand.
GAGAGAAGCTGTCAACAAGCAACTGTCAAGAACAGCAAGTCTTTTCTTCCTGTATGTGTCTGATACATCAAATTCTGTCCATTGCAGGAATCATCACACATTTCAGCCTTCAAGAAACTGAGAAATATATTGGTCTAGACAATGCAGTCAATTTAACACTATGCTGAGTATCAATCAAAAGAGTAATCTGTGATCTCACATCAGTAATAGAAATACATAATTATGGTTAAATCCTTGCCGTAGCAACACAATCACACTGGCTAACTTCTGCTCTCTCTTATATCAATCTATGGTCAAGAAACTCTGCTGAAATCTTTCTTTTCTGTTTTTACACAGAAGTGTGTAATAAAAAAAGTTAGGTAGCATTCCAGCCTCCGTGAACATTTCAGAAGTTACAAATTCCCCCTATCTTGCATCACATTTCAGGAACAGGTATGCCTATTTCAGATGGAAGCCATTATACCAGTTTTGTCAAATTGTGAATGTGAGGAAACTACAAACAGGCTGATGATATTAAATTTGGTTTAGCCTTAATTGAAAATAAATTGCTTTTATGTATTCTCCATTTCCATAGAGGGAACCTAGGGATAAATGACATCAATTTATCTGTATTTAAGTTTATAACTCTTAACAAAATATCAGAGGTCTTTGGAATGGTTGATTCGTCTACAAGAACAAAATTTTGACCCAAACCCTGCCATAAATTGATGATGCTGGACATAATTATTAATAAAATTTGATTGGATGTTTGCTTTATGTGAATTTTGCTTTATTTTTTCCATCTGTAAAATGCAATTGCCAACACTTAACTAATTAAGCTTTTCCTCAGAAAATGTCTATGTGTCAGTTGTTCTCACATCGTATTACAAAAAAGCTCTGGAATATCATGAAATCATAGCCATGAATCAGCCATTAGACTGAAAGCATGGTTTGGAAGTATTTGGTTTAGTAAGTTACCAGGGCACACTATGAAAAGAAGGAAAAAAACCCCAAAACCTAAATATTTAATAGCTACCTCCCTGGTGAACAGTGCTTGAATTTGTGATATCAATGACTACTTTGACTTTTCCTAAGGCATAGAAATTACAAACACAGAAGTAATAAGCGGGATAATGTTATACTTCTAGTCAAGCACACATAAAATACATTCATGTAATTTAAAACTTGTGAATCTAGTTATCACCTGTAACCATTTCTGTCCCTGGAACTTTTAGCTGCTGCTAACTTATTTCTACTTAAAAGCTGAAATAGATTTAGTTTCTAAATACTGAGAACAAATTTGGCTTTTACAAAAAAGTTCTGTTTTACAACGTGTTATGCAACTTGCTATGCAGCTTATGTGGACTTAACACTACTATATTACACTGCTGCAACTACTGATGCAAGCTTTAAAAATGGTGTATTTCTGATAGTTCAGTCTTACAGGAATTGTAGAAGTAAGCACATTTTTCTTTTTAATAAGCATTTGTGATGAATAAATACTGTCAAATACCATGAGGTATCAGAGCATTAATTTTTCAAATATAACTGGGTCAGGTAGTTGACTAATAGGACTGAATTAAAAATTGAAAAATAAAATACAGAAAGTATTTGCTTACCTTGTCTCTCTACCACTGCAGCATCTACATTCAATTGTTGAGACTAAAGAACCTTTAGATCAATAATCTGAAAAAAAAAAAAGGCAAAGTTACTGAACATTCTATGTAACACAAGTGACTAAAAGAAATAACAATGATAATTTTGAAACTATATTAATTAGATATAAACAAAAGGTGTGAACAATAAAATTAATGTAAAGAGCAGTTTGGCATGGAAGCAGGTATTTCTGTATATATTGTTGCTGAAGTAAATAGAAGAGACATTGTTGCAAGAAATCAAAATAAATCATTACAGTTTTTTTAACTGTCCCTCTGAGTTTCACAAAACATGGAAATACATTAATCTTTGTACAGGCTAGTAATTGCAACGTGGAAAAGATCACAGTCTGATTCTCACCCATTCCATATGAAATATTTAGAATCACATTCAGAAAGGCATGAAGCAAAGTGCAAAATGTGAACCTACCCCAGAAGAAAATCTTTAGTCCTTCAAAAATACTGCTAATGGAGGGAAACAGGAATGACCCATTCTGTTTTCATTCTATTAGCGGTACTGCAATTAATTGCCTTTGTACTTCAGGTGGCTAAATCTGGTCTAACTTCAAAGTGTGTATGAGAAAAAGAAACAACAAAAAACCCTCACAGTTTAAAATAATGTTGTGCTTCTAAAAAGCTGAGAATATGTATGTGTGTATTTATGTATATGTATAAAACTCATTGTTTTCTCTTCAGGATAAAGAAAAGATTTAAGTTGATCTTTTTGATGAGGATAAAAGAGAAAAGGATAAATAAACCTTATAATGATGATGCTATGATTAATAATAATAATCTCCACTTATGTAAGTACCATTCAATGAAATATATCAAAGTATTTTATATAAAGTTGACAGTACCTAATGTGAGGCAGGCAATGTCATAATATGTATTCTTCCGAGGAGAAAACTGCAGCAAAGTTGCTGAAACAGTGATTTGAGGTCACAGAGCCAGTCAATGACAACAGTTAGATGCAGCACTGCATAGCTATTGCACAGGGACAAATTCAGCGTAATGGTAAAGCTTATCTATTTGAAAAGATCAGCGCAGAAAGGACAGCACACATCAAGAGTGAAAACCATTTGGAAAAAGAGCGGTCCTGATCCCTTATTTTTAAAATTAGCAAAATCTCAAGTTCTGTCATAAAACTTATCTCCAAATGGTCAACAAGACTGTGTTCAACATTGACTTCAGATGAAGTTATAGGATAATTAGCAAGATAATAAATTTTACTTTGTGTGCTTCTCCAAAGTACAGAGTAATTCTTTAGGCAAAAACGGATTTCAGCAAATTTTTATTTTTTTCATAAAATTAATACAAAATTAACATTGCTGCATTCAGATTTTTATCTGCTTTAACCAGACGCAAATGCTCTGACTATCCATGCTGTTAAACTAACATTAGTTTAACTCATCCTTTATGCACCTCCTGCTGTACTTCCCTTTTGTTAATATTTGCTCTGAGAATAAATAAATAAATAAAAAATCCCTGTTAAATTACTCCTGCATTGTCTGACATCTCCAGATTAATCTCACTCCATCTGATCAGCTTGCAGATTCAGCTATTAAATTAAACATACCTCAACGAAGCAACACTGTTGGTCTGCAGGGCTTTGTGCTTCTTTTGGGCCTTATGCTGTGGCTTCTCTAGGCACTACTTCTCTTTCATGGAGTTTTCATTTGAAGCCTCAGGCAGCCTTATCCTGGCTCTCCTCCAAGCCACAGTGTGCTTAATCAGACAGGTGCAATCGGCCTGTGGTTTATGCAGAACCTGAAGCCCATCTCAGGTCCCTTCCAAATGGCATTACACTTATCAAGTTCTGTTGTGCCAGGAAAGTAATGAAGTTGTTTTGATAACTCTTCCAGCCACCATCTTGTCTTTGCTATCATTACAGTGATTGCCTTTCACAGGTGGTATTTTGAAACAAGATTTAGAAAAAACATACAAGTAGGTAATGCAAATTTCAATAAATATAAAATCAGTGACAACTAAGAAGAAGCAAAACAATGACCCTAAATACTTCTTTCCTAACTGCTGGTTTTCAGCATACTCTTCTTGAAACAACAGCTTCACTCAGGAAGCTACATTATCGCAAGAAAGATTCAAGGCTTGGTGCTTATTATACCCCGATCTGATTTCAGACCTTATGCTTTGATATACCTACCTTTGAGAATCTCCTTCTCAGATTTTATCAAGTGTTGGGCATGCACCTATGTGTCTGGGAACAGGCACAGGACAGGGGGATTTCATTCAGACTGAAGAAAGTATGAGATAGATAATGCTACAGTATACTTCCACTGAGCACCCTTCAGTTGTTAGGAGTTTACATTTCCAATACAGTCTGCAAAGTAGAGAAACAGCAATAATACTGTGTTTTTCCTTTTTGCTTGGGGAACTTTGCCAATAAATAAGCAGTAGCAAAAGACCTTGGTGATGCTTTAAGTCAAGCAATGATCTTACCTACTGTTCATTTGAAAGTTTTGTTTTAGATAAACAGGTAAGGTATTTAAAAAGTCACCGTTTAATAACCATATACCAAAACGACTATTGGGGAATGGACAGATTATTTCTTGTGAGGAGTGTACAGTGTCCACAAAATATTTAGCTTATCATTTTGCAAACCAGGATCTTACGAAAAATATGCCTTTTAAAATTGTGATTTGAAGCTTTGTGGTAGGCATTATTGTGGACAAATAAGTATGTAACTCAGAATCATCATTTTGGGGTTTGAAATATATTCATGCACAAGTAAATATGATTTAGGATAATAAAAATATTTTTAATATTTCTAGAAACAACATATAGTTGAACGGTAAAGGAAAAATGCACATTTTGGGATCTGCTTCGAGTCAGCAAGCATACAGTCTGTTTTTGTTTGTTTGGTGCTACAAACCTGGAAGCCTGTTTACATATCTTAGGCCAAAAAAGACTCTTTGATCATATTGCCACACATCTTGACGTTTTATTCTATTACTCTTGAATTGTGCTGTATGACTTGCTGAAAAAATATTATCTTGATTTGTAGACACCTGTCTACAAGTACACATATATGTATACATATATACATATGTATATAGAGACAAAAAATTGTAATTAAAAGTAGTAAATTCTCCTATTATTGATGTGTTCTTCAGATCATTGTGAGAGACTCAGAAATGGAAACAGTATAACATTGGTCAGTTCAGTATAACTTCAGTCAACGCAGTACTTATCTACAGTTGGTCAAGGGGTAACTAAATAAGTTCAGACATCAGATTCATAAACCGAACCAAATAAAAACAAAAAGACCCCCCTCCGTAGGTCCCTCTAGCATCCCTATTCTAATCTGACAGTTGCAGATGTTGGGGCTGGCGGGGAGGTGAGTGTAAAAGAAGCAAAAATCACAGTGGTCAGACCTGCACGCTCTCTCAAAACAGCATCTCCTATTGCCTCTGAGATAAAGTACTTGGGTAGACAAACTGTTGGTCTCCCCTGCTAGAATATTTCTTATATGCTTACTAGCCTAGAGCTGAGCCCAGATCAATTAGTTCTGTGGAGGGTAAGGGACAATTCATCCATATGACAAACTCATGTTTCCAGGGCCAGAGCTTTTATTCCTGCCTATCTCTGTGCAGATCTTTTGGAACTGCAGCACAGTTTGAGTGCCTCTGAAACAGCAAAAGATATCACACACAGAGACAGATTTCACTCAGAAGTTTCTGGTGAGAGAAAAACCAATTCTTATTGTGAGGCCTTTAAAATAATGATGGATTTACCAGTTGTTCCAGGGATTGATTAAAATGACAGTGCTTGAAGTTATGATGTGATAATTTCTGACCTGTGGATATAACTGATGACTTATAGTAACTTCCTGTAAACCTCTATCTCATTTTATGGAACAGCCAAATGACAGGGTATGGCAAACCATAAAAGAAGCGTTTGTTTCTTTTCATCGGGCTGAAAACCTGCAACTCAGCTGTTGATCTGGAGAACAGAGAGAGAAGAGCAAACAAAGAAATTCTATGTGCTCTGAAATCCAATTCTTTGTGCAGAAGAAAGATTGCAACCAGTTCTCCAGATTTGTCTACAACCTAGCATATAGGGCACAGGAAATGTAGAAAGTATGCATAGGAAGGAGGCACTTGAGCAAACAGCTCTGGTTTCCAGGACAACCTCCTAGGTATGGGGAGATGTAGGTGGAGGGAATTATTTTCCCTGTATTGTGTTTGTCTCAACAGAACCAAAAGACTAAGAATTTTGCTGAACCTTGCCTGAATTAAAACCAGATTTACCCTTACCTACTAAGTCAAAATCAGCACCTGCAGCTGATGTCAGCAGTGTTTTTCACAATGTCATTCTCTAGAGAATTTGTAACAATAGGCAGCTGAACACAAGAACCAGATGCTGGAAAACAGGAGATAAGAAAAGTAAATGTCATTTGCCTTGTTTAATATACAGTCACTTAGGTTACCATCACACACTGAGTTTGGTTGTTTAATTAAGTTTGTGCTGATGTCACAAATTCAAGTCAGGTAAACACATTGCCATTTAGCACATACATAAAACTTTTGATTAAACACACATAAATAGAAAATTAAAGCAATGCAGATAGTGCTACTGCAATCCACATTGAAGAACTACTGCAGTTATTAAGATATCTTTAGCGTTTTTAATTAGTTCAAATGCAAATCAAGGAGAATACTGGCGGAGCTGCTGGTGGTGCTCTATCCTAGCTGCTGTAAATCTCACAAAGGTCTGAAATCATACAGTGGGGACACCGGTTGATATCTTACCTGCCACTAGCACTCAATGTGTTTTCCGTGAGATTTTAGGGATGGCTAGGATGCCACAAGCTCTTATTTCAAGCTCATTTCTTTCAATTTTTATATTAATTAATTTTGTTCTAGGTAATACTCATCCATCCTCCTTTGCAAATACTATCTTCTTTCCCATCTCTATATGCATAACCTTATTTACTTGGAGTAAGCTTAGAGTGATAATTACAGTCAAGTTTCCTGGGGTCAAATCAATTTATGATTTAATACCTATTGGGCAGACTTGGAAAACTCAATCCTTTTCTATGCCACAGCTTCAGAATAAATAGCATAGTACAATCACCATATATGAAAAGAAATTTGATGTAAATAGGCACATGGATTTGTAAATGTGACATACACATGAACTTGTGTTTTCCTGTATTATGCATGTAAAGTTCCTAGGCTTTAGCTAGAAACTGTGATGAAAAGAAATTTGAGGAATCCTAAAAGTACAGAAATCACGTTCTCTCCTCTTACTTGGGAATAGCTCATGCTTTCCTGTTCCTTCCCAGTCCTTACTATTTATGCTTATTGCTTTTATATTTAGGAAGATATAAGCACATTTGAAAGAATCATACTAAATCTGACAGTTAATGACACTGTCAATGATCGTTTATGCCATGTACAGTCTATCACGGTTTCCTTGTACATTTCCCAGAGTCAGTAGGTTGGGATATATTACAGGTAAACCCCAACATTTTATAGCTGTCAAACTACTATTATAATGCTTCATTATGTTAAATTTATGAAAAGTTTTTTCAATCTGAAGTTATACATGGTTTGAGACTTTTGCCTTAAGCAATAAAGAAAGCAATGTTATGGAAGAAAAAGACTTCGTAGTGAAGGCAAAGTTGTGACTAGCCTTGTGGAAAACACCTTAACTGTACCACGACCTAAGAGGCTGAACATACAGCATTTGAGGGGGGTGGGGGGTGGGGGTGGGTGACAAAGTTTTCCATCTGAAGCATAAATTGCACATGAAACATAAAAAGAACATAGATGTGTTCGAATAGCTGCATTATGCTTCAGCAAAACCTTAAATAGAAATATATTTAGTGTAAAAAGACAGTCCCAATGTAACTCTTGGTTCAGCTTTCATTTTCACAGGGGATAAAAAATAATCTGTGTCTTTTGTAGCTTCCAGTTTCTCCTGCTGACTTATAATGCCTCAAACCAAAATAACTAGCACCATTTACACTTTATGTTTTAAAGTTATGCCCTCAGCAACTGGCAGAAAAAAATCCCAGCAAGCAAACCCTAATGTCCTCCTTCAAGAAAGACCTTTGAATTGCACATACTAAAACAAAACCCTATTCCAGCCAAAATTAGCAGAGATTTTGTAACAGGGTACTGCTCTAAACATCTAAAATACGTATACAGGCATCAACAAACGTAAGATTTACCATTAGCATTTTCAGTGTTTTCTGTAAATATAAACACAATCTAACTTTAGTGGTGAAGATGGAAAGGAATAACAGAGAAGATTGCAGTAGCCACCTTAGAAATTGATTTATGCAACTATAATATGAAAGAGGAATTAAGATTAGCATAGCGAATTTACAGACACTATGAAAATACCTTCACAATACTACAGGATGAATTTAAAAAATACTGTAAGGACATTAAAATTCTCTAATGTAATTTGTAGGACTTTTGCTCAAAGAACTTCCTTTCTTCTACTTATACACAACAGTAACTAGCAAGTAAGGATGAACACCCAAGTGCAAGTACTGCACAATATAAAGGGCAATGTTTTTGACAGTGAACACAGGAAGAAAGGTATCACACCATAGCTATACCTGACCTGTGGGACCCAGAACCACTTCTCCATGCCAAGAAAAAACTCAGTTTTGCATCTTGCTCCCATTCTTCCCTGTCAAGGTTTGAGGAGAGCAAATAAAAACAGTTGAGACAGATTAAAACCTTTGTTCTTTATAATGTGTGACCAGGATTTTAGTGAGTTTAGAGTTTCAGGTGTTTGAGCCTGGGCCTGGGTATGCCCATGAATTCACTTGTTCTCCAGGTCATATATTAATAATGCCTATCTGATAAGTTTATGACACAACTTAAAAAAAAAAATAAAATATCTGACTATAGAAGTCTGTATTTGTGGCCTTTGTCCCCACCATGTGCATCTGCATTCTAACGGTGATTGCAGCTCCATACAATCCAGCACCCTGGACATACTCTTGAAGAGGCTTGCTTGTGTTCTGGCAGCAGTTTCACCACAACAATATGGAAATCAGCATCGTCTTCCTCTCCCACTAACATATGTACCAATTTAGTGACACTGAAAAGAGATAATTTGACCCCACCCCAACATATCTTCACTTAAAAAGGAAGGAAAGAGCATTGTTCACACTTTATACAGGGTATTTACAGACAAATAGGGGCTGAGATAGGATGGCCATGGGATATCAGGATTCCTCCCTGGAAACAACTGTGTGGGTGGAGGCAGTGGAGGTAAGAAATCTGTAATAGCTCTTTTTCTATACTGTGATACAGAGGCATATTTTAAACCAAGTTGTAAGCATTAGTACAGTACCTACTACAAAGTAAACATCAATCTACCTTCTCCTTGACGTGTCTTCATCCTTCCTTCTCCCTTATCCCCCTCCACAAGAGACATCATACCTCTTTTCTGGATTTAGGTAACTAAATAAATGTTTTCACTGTATTTATTCCTAACAATCTTGCTAGTCTTAAGTAGCTCATCTTGCTCTTTTTCCCCCCTTTCTTCTGCAACAATAGTTGTATAGAAAGGAATTGCAAATAAAAGGAACTCTAAATGAAATCTGGCAATTTCTTGCTTCTAAATGGAGAAAATTCATTCATATGTCTATATAATTTTTTAACTGTGTCCATTGATTTTCCCTGCTTCTATTGATTATATGTCTGCTTAACCTGAAAAGAGTTACTCTTAATTACAAAGCGTGGAGAACCAGATCACCTGCACAGTTTTCAGGAAATTTAGTTAATTAAAGCTGAACTCAGAAGAAAAAGTCGAATACTTTTAAACATGGGCCTTAGAGGAACTGTTTTCTAAGGTAATTTTTTTCCAATTTTTCTTCATATTTTGCATTCTATACCAATCCCTGAACTTGATAATTTATGAGATATATTTTCCCTCCAAAGAATGCTGATACCGTCTCCACTGTGTATAATAATAGCACTTTTGAGAGAAGTTATGGATTAGACTTGGACATACTAAGAATGCATATTCAAATAATACGATATATATTGAGTGCCACATGAGGGTGAAGCATAAGGTAAAGGAGCAGGGTACTTAATTTAGAGGAAATAGAATTATGCTGGAGAACTTTGAGATAATCTGTTGTTTGCCTACTCACTTACTTATTGGAAATTGCAGTAACAGGGACCCATGTAAATTTATGTCAAGATTTCTTTTCAGAACATCAAGGTCTCAATTATCACATCACATAAAAATTCAGTTTCACAGAACTGGATATAAAGGCTGATTAGAGATGCACACTTTTCCTATGTAAATACAGAAAAAAGATTGAGAGAGCATTTTATAAGTATGTCCATATTTATAAGGCATACATTGTTACAGAAATAGCTAATTATCACTCTCATAACCATTACCAATGTCTTCTCTGATGATCCTCAGGAAAAGTTGCGTTGTGAATGTGTATAGAAGACTATAGAAAAAGAAATGTGTTCAAAAGAATATTAAGAAATCAAGATACCAAGCAGTGCATCTTCTAAGTTATGTCTTCATTCCAACATGTTTCAGATGAATTGATACTAGGTATTGAATGGAATAAGGATGACATTCGTTATCAGTGTGGCCACTATATACTGAGTAACTTATTATCTGATATGGGAGGGAGGTTGGTTTGTTTGTTTGCTTACTTTTATCAAAGTATTTCATGACTGTCCTCTGACCTGCCAGCTCTTCACAGAAATTACAGAACAATTTTTGATATGAGAAAGGATACATTTGACAGGTTCATTTTCCACCCATATAGAGGTTTTGCTTGCTAACCTACCCCACCACAAATAGAGACAAAGGATCACGTAGAGTAAAACAAACCAAATATTTCAATAGGAATGACTTTCTGCTGACAGTAAATGGTGGCCCTCCCTGTACCTGTTGAATCTGTAAAATGTAGAGGGAAATCACAGCAGTCAAAGATTACCTTGGATCAAATGTATGAATACTATTTTTCCAGTTTGAATATCTGAGCCTCCTTCACACACGTGAAGTTTCCTAATTTAAACCAAAACAAAACAGTTTACTAATTAAAATTTCTAGGATGTAGAAAAAAATTGTACTCCTGTTCCTTGGTGTTTGTGAATAAAGGCCATGATATTTTGTAAACTCATAACACACCACATGTTTGGACGTGATTTTCTTTAGGTAATTTTCTGTAGGCTCTTTGTAGAACAATTAAAATTTCAAAAGATGAAATCATCGTTTACATTATAAATTCAAAATATCTAAGCAGTTTATGGAAGATTACCAGTCATAGAGAAACACAATACAGATTGATCAAAATTAAATTGCAGTTTCTTTATACAAATGTGTATGTTCCTATCTTCATCTGTTTTGCATAAACATCTACAATCTCATGGGGAGTTACTGTGTCTCATAAATTAAAAGCATTTTTCCTAATCATGTAACTCCAATATAGTGAGAGAATGGTTTGATTGTTCTTTTTTACACAACTAGTATGCTGTTTCTGTAAGATGCTGGATAATGTTTCACTTTATTTATTTATTCTTGAATACGAAAAGGTCCCATTTTTTCACAAACTGTTGTTGCAAAATTACTTCCCAGATTAATGAAGATTCCTTGAATACAAAGTGCAAAACAAAACATACATAGGAATTAGAAATTGTTACAGTTCAAATAAGTGGTAGTTTGCAACTGTACTTCAAGTGATCTTCTTATAGTAAGTTGGCAATAGGAGGTGAAACTCTTCATATTTAGGAAATCACATTCTATTCCCATATTTATCATGCTTTAAAACTCTGTTTATCATTTGACAGAAACATGAGATAAGTAGGAAGCTTAAAATACCTGTAACAGTTTGAGTTACCTTACATCTTTGGAGATGGTTTGACCAAAAAGATAGAATAAATTAACCTGTTGTTCAAGGATCTATGTATAGTTGAGGAGCAGGGTAAGGGAATGGCAACAGACAGATGTGATTTTTTTTCCAGAACCACCCATTAGCACAAAAAAGATCATTGCTCCTACTACTTGTTCGTCATCACCCCATTTCAAGACCCCATTATCAACCCTGGATTACCAGCAGAGCTGCTCTTATGAGCAATCAAAATAAGGTTGGCAAGCTAACATTTACATTCACAGCCCAGATCTCTGCTACACTTCTGCATCTGCCTTCTTTTGGTATATAGGACCTCTTTTCAGCAGATGACCAGCTCTCCAAACTTAGAAAGAGTTTGCAGGAATAAAAAATTTCAAATAGCAAAATTTGCAACCTTTGCAAGTAAAGGGCAAACTTTAATTCAGTTTAGTGTCTGACAGATTCTATAGGTAGCAGAACTGCCTGGGAAAAGAATTTAGCAGGTCTTCAAATATGAATTACATTACCACCACACTTTCAACTAAAATTATATTAAAATAACATTCCAGATATAACTTCCAATAAATGCAAATTATCTACTTATTATTTCCGATAAAATTTCATGTATACAATATTTTCCTACTTAAACTAAGATATTTTTTTCTGTTCTAAATCAAGACAAACAATATAAAAATTTAATTCTACCCCTACCCCCTTCTTTTTATTATTTTCCATTTCAGAACTGTGTAGTATTTTGTTTCAGTAATGTCTACTTTTTTTTAAAGTGGGAAACTTCCAGTGTCTCTGGACATGTCCCATTCTTCCCATGCATAGCAGTCCTGATGATTAAAAACCAGGGCTCCTGTAAGTCTCTTCCTTTGCAGTCTGCCAGGCAGGTGGATGGAGATAATACCTTTAGGCCAGAGTCCAGTTTAATTCATATAATAATAAGTAAGTTAAATAAGTGTTGGAGTATATACACATGCAGGAAAAATACAAAAGCCCTAGGGAAACTGATGGAAATTACTTCAAAAATACAAGAACTTCATAAATACAGGCAGAATGTGCAGCTACTCAACATCTGAGAATTTACATTTCTAATGTAAGCAGTTACATGACTAATGTTGGTACTATAAACAGTTTAACAAATTACTGATTATTCAGTGACAACTTATTATGTGAGAATCGAGTACTTCCTTGTATTGTGTTGAGAATATTAGCTTCACGGAGGCTCCAACCTCCCTAATGCCTTATGTTAAGTGATTTCACTTCTCCTGACCCATGGGATTAATCCCTCACTGAGTTTCCAGACATGGCTCTTGCCCTGGCTACTCCCCCGGCTGGATGGCTGAGGATGTTAAGGGGGCAAGTAACAACACAGGACATTGTAACAGGTATTTGACATTTTAAAGACTCAAAAAGAAGCTGGCCTGTCTTCATGAGAAAACTGGGCTCAGGTGCTAGTCATTAGTCCTGAGATCTGATTCTTATTAAGCATATTTCAAAAACCTACTACCTCAAATAAAAAGGACAAAGCTATATTTATTTCACAAGATGAGGAATATTCTCCACAAGAATGAACGTGTGCTGATTTGTAGGGATAGGAAATTGTCCTGTGTGGCACAAGCCAGGATCATCTGACTAAAAGAAATACACTGTATTTTGTACTCAACATACAAAATAAGTCTGGTTTTTTTTTTTTCCTGAAACGAAGAATCAAATATGTAAACAAGATTCAAATATTTTGAATGAACTTTGTATATTGATTACACATTTCTCCGTATTCTGTGTCAAAATACCCATACAATATTTAAATTTATTTTCTCTGTATTACCTGTAGAGTTGGCAAGTTACAAGGATTTTTTTTTGGGTGCTGTGTGCATGTTGCATATAATTCTTTCAAACCATTGTATAGAATCCTTAAGAATTTTCACAGATATTACAGATATGCACTGAATATATTAGGTGCTAAAACTCTTTGGACAATTATCTAATCCAGTTAATCCTCTTCTAGAGTCAGAAGACTGTAACAATAATCAGATTGCATTGGGTGACTAGTGTTAGGCTACAGTGTTAAACTAGAGAAAAAATCAAAGTGAAGGAATTTAAGAAAATCCACCCCAACCCGGCTTCATACAAATGGAGTAATAAAAAGATGCAATGGCTCAGCTATGAAATATGGACATAAATACTGGAATACAGAAACAAGGAAACAAGGAAAGTGGCAGCATATAATAACTTGTCTGGCCATAGTGTCCATCTAGAGTAATACCTTTACTGATACTGAATAATATTTTCTCAGGTGGATGTCATACTATATTTTTCTACTCTGAGAAATAAAAAAAAAAATGCTGGGATAAGATTATTTCTGTCCCCATTTAAAAACCACTCAGGTCACTGATCTGTGGCCAGATGTGACTGTAAGCATATATCTGAAGAATATATACTACAGATGCTCATAAAAAAGGTACTGTGGGTCCCTGTAAATGAAATTAGAGGAATAAACTTCTAAAAAAGAGTGCTATGTGAGAATTCCTAGTGGCTGGGTTAGCTTCAATGGCTTGCTTCGACTTTGGTATTAGGTTCTTTTTCATAATGGTGCTATAAGGCAAATTAATCAGTGCCTAAGTTCACAGGGACAGAGTTTTGAACACTCATGAAGAGATGTAGTAGGAAAAGGACTGTTAAACACCACGCAATGCTTTGAAAATTTACCTCCTGGTGTTCTTGAAAATTATTTCTCCTGTGTAAAGAGGACTAGAAGGAAGTAAGTAATTAACTGACTTAAGATGTTCCTGAAGAAATAAAATAAAAAGAGGGGAAAAAAAGAATATAACTAGAAACACAAATTGGTTAAATCAGAACCTTTGTAGGTGAGTTTGGGAAGTTCAGAAGCTATAATCCTTAAAACCCATTTCTTCTACATTTTTACAAGGTAACTTGTTACCTTACCATCAATCAATAAATGGGAAGACAAGTATTTTTTTGCAAATAGAAACTTGGGGATTCTAGACCCATCATCTTCAAAAAGGAGACTTCTGGTGATTTCTGGACAGGTTATTCAAAGAGATGTCTTTTCTTGGTTTAAGTTAGTCATTTTAAGCACTACTCCAATATTTTCTACCTTGCCCTGTGTCCTTATGAGTTTTATTAAAGCTATTTTTTGTATATCACTAAATCTCAAACTTGCAATTTATTTTACCAACAGTGAAACAGAAGATAACCACAACTGACCTCAATGATAGTCAAGATTGTACAGACTTACTCATATATGCTGAATGATTTGGTCTGTAATTACAATGCATGTATTTATAAAATTCTTCTTTTCTACCTCCCTGAAGCTACACACTGACCAAGATAAAGGAGATGGAAATTTAAAATACATATTAACAGGAGATGGGGCTGGCAGTCTGTTCATTATAGATGAAAATACAGGAGATATTCATGCTGCAAAGAAATTGGACAGAGAAGAAAAGTCCCTGTATGTGCTACGTGCCAAGGCTATAGACAGAAAAACAGGAAGACAAGTGGAGCCAGAGTCTGAATTTATCATTAAAATCCACGATATCAATGACAATGAGCCAAAATTCACCAAGGACATGTACATCGCCAGTATTCCGGAGATGTCTGGAGTTGGTAGGTAAAAACTTATCCTTACATAAAATATAAAAGGGTTTGAGTTGATTTGAACATATTTTATTACTAGAGGCACTTAATACTAGCTTCTGTGAATATCCATGGAACAATTTTTCTTGCAAGTAATGTATCATAAATGATTGGTTTCTGCTTTTATTTATTTCTTTCATCTTCATCCACTTTTTAATCCTTTTTCCACACTATAAGCTACTCATTACTCTTTTAAGCCCACTGGAACCATCAAGGAATGTTGCATATATGCTTGTCTTACCAGTTACTACATAGTTTTGCCACAGCTAAGATTATCACTTGCATAAAATGTATCCTCTTTGTATGTGTAAAGTCTAATTTACCAAACATTTCTGTACCTTTAGAAACAAATTTAAGCACATAAGTATGTAAAACAATTAATGTATCAAAATGATGCAAAATATGTTCTTATAAATACCTAAATATTTACTTGATGTGGTGTTTGTTTTGATTTATTTTGGGTTTTTTAATTATGTTTTCTCTTTGGTATCAATATTAGTAGTTTTTGCTGTTGAGGTTTTTTTTTTTTTAAATATGGACTTGTGTGATTGTTTGGGTTTTTTTTTTTTAAGATACCAAACATGTGAATTCCTTCTCCAAAGAAATAACTCCTTCTGTTTAAAAAATATTTTTCTTCATGGACAAAAACTTACAGCTAGTCACAAGTGCTGCACTGAAAAGTAAAAATGTCAAATGACAGTAGAAGACAGGTGAGAAATATAGCATCAAAGGAAATTAATTCTCTGACTTTTGTTCAAATAATATAAAAAGATAGACAATATTCACCAGCACACATTCATCAGAAGTTGTCATGATTACCTAAGTGCTCCATTCTTTTACAGCAGAGACAGTCTCTCTAATGAGTAAGCATACAATACATAGGCTATGGGAAACAACTGACAGCTAAATTCTCAGAAGTTATTTACATTAGGAATTACTGTAATGGTTTGCAAAATCAGCTTTGGATGATGGAGAGACAATAAGACACCAATCAACATTTGTGATTAATCTGTATCTTTGCAAAATAATTTCCAGAAGCTAATAATTATCTCTGAGAGCACTGGCAGAGATACAGCAAAGGAAGACTATTTTATAACTCTCTTTTATAATCACAACAAGGGAATACCTACATGACTAGGTATAATGCAAAGAGTTCAAGAATTGTTCTTTTAAAGATACCTGGAAAATAGAGAAATCCTTTCCATTCCAAATTTACTTTGCTGATAATCTGTGAAGGAGAAATGCTGGCAGTGCACATGTCGTATTTAATTTGAAATACATATTTTAAGGAAGGAACTCTGTAGGAATAGATAGGATAAAAAGTGTGATGTCCCTGTTTAACCTTATCACTTAGTCCAACTTCATTAGAGTCCATGGAGAAGTATGAACAGAAGAGAACAGAATAACATCCAGTCGTTTGGCACTGCTTGTGAAATTTTAAGTCTCTGAAATGTCTATATTTGATGAGGATAGTGTAAATACCTCTTTAAGCTGAAAAAGTGTCAATAAAAGACCCAAGTAAAGGGGAGGTTTACTGTGAAGAAAGAATTAGAGGAAAAGGATTTAAATAGTAAAAAAAGCCCCTTAACTACCAATATGAAGACAAAAAAAAGGGATCTGAATTACTCTTTTCTCTGTTTAGTTGACATTTCTATGTGGGGATATAAAAACTATGCTGGAATGGCAATTCTTAGCATTGAATTTGAGTAAAAGTAGTTTCGTAATTACTTGAGGTAGCAGAGCATAAGAACCCAAATCCAAATCAGCCCATTCAAGAAGCAGAAATTCTGTATTTCTGAAGTGAGTAATAAGAATGTTAATTCAACACTCAGGATGTACAGATAGGCAAATAAGGGATAAACAAATATATTTTTTCTTGGAGTTCCTTTGTCCCATTCCTCAGATAAGGAAGCAGATGCCATAACTGGAGGAAGTAACTTAGGAGTGAAAAGGTGAGATACTTGCCATAAGTGGAATACAACTTACAGGTGAGCAAGTGGTACTTTTTTAAACATTCCCATACAGCACACAAGAGAACACATAAAACAAAAAATGAAGATAATATAGTTCTAGAAATATCTAGACAAAAGAAAGCTATACAAGCATAAGGCAGCAAATATGCACTAGGCAGCATGTATAAAAAAATGCAGAGAAAAGAGGAAAAGAGAGAGACTGACAAAACTTAAGCTCAAACAATGGGCTGTGGAAGTAGCTCCCGGTTCATACTTTCTACGGTGGCTAGGATATCCATTAAAAAAAATCTCCAATGCATTATAAAAATGGCATTTAAGCAGTTGTAATTATTATTCATTCAAGAGGTAAGATTTAATGAACAATTAGCTTTTCTTTTGTCTGGATATGCGGTCCAAATAATTCTTTCCTGAACATACTGTTTATTGCAGAACATCACAAATTTACAGAATTGTCAATTATGCAAGTAGGTTCATTACACCTCAACACTTAATGTCTTCAGTGGTTTTAGTATATATTGCTGTTTACAGATTAGAAAGGTGTCAAATAGAAGTTTAAAAGTTGAACTTGGTAAGGAAGTAGGACCAAACCTTTTAGTTGCTTCCAGACTGTAGAATTTAAGATGGAATTTGAAATCGGAGGTTTGTGTAAAGTAAGTCATGAAAGAATAAGAAATAGAAGTTACTGAGTGCATATTAGGATTATTGCTGCTGTGAAAGTAAGTAAATCTAAAAGAATAGTATAAAAAATATACTGAAAATGAAAAGAAAGAAAAAAGACAGATCACAAAAGTGCATTTCAGAAAACCAGAAGACTTCAGAATAAAAACTCAAGTGGCTCTTAATTCTATGTTTCTCTAAAACAAATGAAAGAAAATAAGAATAATAAAATAAAACCAAGAATCTCTGGAACAAAGTGATCATCTTTGGTAAGACCAAATCAAATGAAAAGATCAGTGTAGCTCTTGATTACCTGCATAAATACTTAGGATGATGAAGGTTATTTGTTACAACTATATATACACAGATTCTTGCATACCTAACCAAGTAAGTTTTCTGACTGCAAACAACTACATAATTATATTATACATATTTTAAGAAATATATTCATGAGAGGCAAGTAAAAAATTTGTGGGAAAATCTCTTTCATCCTATTCTTTTCTTCCTCCCAATTTTGTGTCTTAAAATATATTTTTTTTTACCTGTTATGTTTATTGTTTGCGAAGTTCAACAAATATGGCAATGGATATTTATGAAAGCTCAGGAAAATGTCACTAAGTTTGAGAAACTGAAGAGGAATAATCACTAGCAATGTTTCTAGCTCTGTGTGTATCTGTTAGTCAAATGACATGTCATACTACATATTTCTCACTATGTTACTATTGGAAGAACTAGATCTAAAGCACACAAGGGAAGATGATAAGTCAACACCTCTGACAGAATGTGTGATTTTCAATACCAATCAGCAAAACTTACTCATGTTTAACTAGTTTGATAGTTAAAACAGTGAAAGTATAACATGGATTTTCAGCACAACCTATCCAAGCCCAGAGGGAAATATAAATGCTTATTTGTGCACTAGTTTGTGGTAATCCTGTTGTCATATCTACATTGTAGTCATGCAGCTATACATAAATTAGCCTTGCTATGCCTAAATGGGATCCAGTCATATCTAACAGCATTATGGGTATACCTAAAATGCTGTGTAGCAAAGTTAGTACTGGAAGCAATCAAAACCACTGAAGTGAGCTGACTGCAGTGTCATTTCAGATAGCTTTTATGGAAATGATCATGCTAAATGTTCACAGCGATATTAACTTCAAAAATAAAAGGAGAAAGTTAGTCTAAGAGATATCAAAACTCAATAACAGAATTTCTCATTAAAATCAACTGAAGAACTGGAGGATAATAACTGCTGTAGATATATTTTTAGAGTGCTAAAATTAACTGGAAGAATCCTGAGATTTATGTCAGACTAGGTAAGTAGATTCAATAAAAAATAATTCAAAAAAATGTGAAAAAGATGCTAGACAGACCATAAAGGTTAATCAAAGCATAATACAGAAAATATAGGAACAAAAATGTTCAACATCTTTAACAGAATGTCAAAGCTATAAGATACAGTCTTGGTCACAATGAAGAACATATGGATTTGAAGCATGACCTGTTCTGATTTGGCTGTATTTTAGAAATATTTTAAGAGGAAACTTCAGAGAAGCTAAATATACATCTTGAGCATAATCTTTTAATTTCCTCTTCATGTAGAAGGGAAAGTACAGCCCTGATCATACTTAAAATCTACTTTCATCTTCAAGGCTTAAATGAGTCAAAACTATGATCGAAGTATTTTTCCAAGTGAAAAATGATTGCTAAAAAGCAAAAATAAAACAAAATCAAACCTAACCCTACACCTCATTGTGAAAAATACTTTTGTCAGTATATAAATAAATTTATTAAGAAATCTTTAAAAAGGGAAGTTAGCAATGAGATCTCCAGTGGAGTTCAATCCCTTTTGACACCTGGGTCAATATTGCATCCTTCTGTACCTTCCTTGCTAATTTTAATGAGTAAGGCTTACCATCTTTTCTTATTAAACATCTTAAGCGTGCAGCTGATGAGTATTTCACAACTTCTTTTTAATCTTTGAATTGATCCTATTAAGAGAAGGGATAATGCCTAATTTAACTTAGCACTCGTTTCTTCCTACTTAACTGCTACTTTCTAGATTTTATGGATCTAACCAAAGGCATCCCCTAGTTCAGAATTTCTGCATGACAAGATTTGTATGATATAGAGTGCCATATTTTAAATGGCTAAATTTAAAATTTATAATTTTTCCATTAAATTACTTTTATTGCACATACACTCAGAATAAAAGAGTTTTCCTTATGGCTGAACAGTGAAGCTTGATAGGACATTATATATGAAATATAAATATAGCCATTTTCAACTCAGGCATACAGGATTAGAATGTGCCTAAACGTGCCTAGTATTTAACAGATACTCTAAGATATATATATATATAAAATAAATATGCACAGATTAAAAGAGAGAAGAAGAGATGAAATTGCAGTAAAACACACAGGGTAATATGCACTAATACTTCCATTTTTATTACCATGCTATTGTCTATGAGTGCAGTAGTATATACTGCAACATCAATTACATAATGATTGTGAAGGAAGTTCCATTATTGTTGCTCACTCTTGCTACAGTATTGCTTGGGAATCTGTAAGAATCACAACTACTACTGGGTTTAAAGTAAGAGTGCTTTGTGATATTTAGTTACATCACATTTTCAGCATCACATAATCATAAATGTATTTCTCAAGAACAGTTTGTTAGCTTGTATAGGAAGCTCTTACAAGACTAAGTAGGCCTTACAATTAAAAAAAAGAAAGAAAAAAACAAAACAAAACAAAACAAAAAAACCTGAACCAAATACAGGAACCATCACATTTTCTATTTTTGAATTTGCTTATGTCAGTAAGCATTAACGTACAGATGTGTGTAAACGACTAAATGGAAGCAGCTCTCATCTTTCATATTTCAGCAGGAAATAATTATATTTTCCTCTCTGCATATTTTCCCTCATTTCAGCTGCTTATTAAAAAAAGCTGTGAATGACTGTCTTGACTTTGCCACAAGCTTGTGAAAACTGCTTTGCTAACTTGCAAAATTCCAGAATGATAATTATTAACTTATACTCTATTTTTAAATGAATTGAGTTATCTTTATATATAGAGGAAGATATATTTCAAATAAATATTTCACCTGCAAGTTCATGTTTTACTGCACTTAAAATACAGCATTAGAATTCCTTTTAGTCAAACTAAGCACAGTGGCAGAAATCCTGTAGATAGAATACTTCCTATATTTCTGTCTGCATTTGCCAGTAGAACTAAAGAATTTCAAAACCTCTGTAGAACCTGCATAGGATTCTCTTCTTTAAATCCAGTATTTTTATCCTTCTTAGATTTACCTTCTTTATTATTTTTATGCAAGTCTTTATAGTGAAAACAAAGCCACCCTTCAATAAAATACAGATGAAAACATAAAATATGAGTTCAATGCCTCATAATATTTTCTTAAAATAAACCATCTAGGTGAAAAGGGAAAAACCTCATTTTGTTGAATAGTTAAAAATATAAATCTACTTTTCCAGTAAAATTGGTGTATTTTGTGGTTTTGTCAGTTCTGCACATGCATTCTGTTAGATACATGCATAGCATTTTTATTTCAATAGGCTTGCATTACATTTTTATTAGGATAGCATATAGAATTCTTTACAAATATTTTGTATTTGACATGAGGTAGAACTTTTGCAGAAGTGTATGAGTTGGTGTTTTAAAAATTTGTATTTCCAGTTAAAAAAGAAAAGAAACATTAGAACACCAAAGGAATCTTACTTTGATCATGAGGGTTTTTTTCCTTAAATTATTTTATCATTTGTATAAGTATGTATATAAAATATGGACAGCATTTTCCTAGCAAAAAAGAGGTCTATTGTGCAAGGAACTTACTTACTACAGCTCTGATACTATGAACAGGTTATTTTGAATTTCTGCAGGTCCAGTGATTTCAAGCTGGATGTTATGTAAGTGTTAGGATCTCACTGCACCAACTTTATTTCATGATTAATGTACACAATTACTGTAAAATTTAAATAACAATTTACAATTACTGCTTTTTTCCTGAGGATAGATAAACAAAATCATAGTTAATGTAGACATTTTGGCTCTTCAAGAGAAAGAAGGAAACCATTCTCAGAGGAAAGATCTATGAGTTTACAACACTCCCAACTAATTATTTAAGCTCGAGAAACAAATAAACATACTCGCTGATCCAAAAGAAATACAAGTTTCCTTTTAGAATCCAGAAAGCAATTTAACTATTTTTTAACAATAACATTTTGGGACAATATTGTTGTACAGCTCTATTCAACATCCAAATACAACATATGAAATGCAAAGTAACTATTGAATTCATCTATTTGTTTTTCTCTTTCAGAGCTTTGTTGATTTTATATTTAGTCATTTTATCCATTACTGATGCTGCATTATTCTGTTACTGACTGAAAAAAAGATAAACACTTAAAAAACTAATATAAGAAATCACATAAAACCTAATATGTATATATTATGTATATATATATATGTATATGAAGGTAAAGAGGAAACTTAAATAAATCATGTTTATAAAATTTGGGAAATTCCTCATAAGTCATTAGAAATACTATAGTTCCTTTAAAGTTTATGCAGAATGTGTTAATGTCACACCTGAAAAAATCGAGGGACTGCACATTCAGAAAAATGAGGGACAAAAATCAGCCTTAACAAGATTCAAAGCAGTACTTCTGAAGAATTTAAATAATCCACAAATTTAAGATTTATAGAACATTTTAACACTACAGAGAAGCAGATCTCAAGCTACAGCCAAAAGTAGTGGTGCTCTTTTTCTTCTTTTGGTGTCTCTGCTCCTATTTGTGCTGTCTTATGCCTTACCCAGTTTCCTTCTAAACATAAAAGAAGAAAGTTTAAGGAGCTAATTCATCAGAAAAATGGATTGTTCAAGGTCAATATTCTTTTTCCACTACTGTTTTTCCCTTGGAGGGATCACATGAAGTCAGATGCCAGAGCTGGTACTACGGAAGCGACAGGACCATGCAAAGCATAGCAGATAAAAGCAGGAGAGACTCTTTCATCCAGCAGTATCTAACCTCAGCTAAAAATCACTTGACATTCAGTTTTCTTCAGCTACAAAATCCTCATATCTTCTAGACAAGACTCCCGCTTCCTTTCTCATCTTTTTTTTTTTTTTTTTTTTTTTCGGGGGGGTGGGGGGGGGAGGGGAGGGGGCAGGTTTTGTTTCTTATTAAGACACCACAAGTCTGAGGCAGCACAACGGGAAAATCAGAATCATCTATTCACCCCCTGTGAGTAACTGCTCACTCTTGGTGGTAGAAGAAATAAAGGTTTTGCAGAAGTGCTGTCAACAAATAAAGTTAGCACTTGCTGTAAACACAGGAAGGTATAAATAATTTCCATATTTCAGTCCTACAGGAACTGAGCTGCTGTCAATTCATTTTTAGAAGTTTTTGACCTCCTCTGAGCTCCCATAAACCTCCACCTGCTGACCTTTCACAGCATGCTGGTCTAAACTATTTCTCATAGGAAGAACTAAGATGACAGCAGTTCAAATGCAGCGATTAGTAAGCAGGATGGGTGACTTTTAAAGCACTATAGGCTACTATAGGCTTTGTAAACTGGTTAGCCTAAACTTTGGAGATGCAGTTTGTAGGTGAACACAAGCTCATTTAATCTCTCTATGTATCAATTCCCCACCCACTAGTGGAAGACTAGAACAGCTCTGCTCCATAGATATGTCGAAGTGTGTTCAGCTACTGCAGCAACAGACATTACAGCACCCGTGGAGTAGCAGTCTTCTTGCCAAATGGAATTTTCAGGCCTGGGCTATTTTAAACGTGGCTCCCTATTATATTCCTCTGAAATGACTCAGTAAAATACTGTTTGCCTGGCTACTTTATTGCAACAATTTTATTATTTCCCATTATATGTGTACATTGAAAACAAAACAAAAAAAACCATAGGTCTGGACCTCTGTAGATTAGAGCTTGAAATCAGCATTAAAAGTTCCTGTATCATACTTCCACTAAACATTTTTTAATCTATCCATTTTCCTTCTTTTTATTTCAGTAGATTTTCAGCTATAACACTATAATCTCTGAACAAAAGCATAATGAGCCCAAACTCTTTACATCAGCACTTTTGCTCACACTGCAGTGCAGTACAATGGGATAAGTTCTGCATTGTTAGAGATGTCTTTCTGATAGGATGTTAAACCAAGGTCTTTTCATCTTTCACGGCTTCACATCTAAAAAACAAAAATCTCATTGACATTCTGAAAGTATAAAGGAACAGCCACATTACTTCAGCCAGTATATATACCTCCTGATATGAACATGCAACCTTTATACATCCTTTGATATAAACATGTTACAATTCACAGCCATGTGCAACTTGTTTTCAGAGCCAGAGTAAATACTGAGTTTCTATCTATGATGCCAGTTTACAGGCACCTAATTTATTCCCTTATGAGCTCTTGCAGCTACCAGCTGCCAAATAATTTTGCTTCTTTTAAGACAGCATACAATATAACAGGTGCGGTGAGCTCCTTCTCACATTTATGTGACAATATTGGAGCCTGAGGCAATTGAACTGCTAGTACCAAGGACTGGAATAGCTGGGACTAATTGACATTACTTCTTTATCAGAAGGAAGATGTCAAATAGAGGCATGCCCATTTTATATCCTTTATTACAATTATAACATGACATTAAAGTAAGCAAGTTAGTAGTGGGGAGAAGGTAATCTGTTGTCTAAGGTCAGATCTTGGTCTTAAAGTGCTAACATTAATGTCTCTGTTTATATCATGCTAATGTACAGGATTTTTTTCCGACACTGTGTAGTTAAGTTACTTGTGTAGGTTTAGGTGTCTAAATTTTTTTTTTTTCTTCTTAATTTAAATGAGTTTTGAAAATGGGATTTCTCAAACTTTGGATCTGTTGTAGGCTGGGAAGACTGGACACACAGATCTAAGTAAGGAATTGTAATTAACTAGGTATAAGTTAAACCTGTTTCAGAATTGGTTATATGTAGCCATAAAATAAATTTACAAATCATATTGAGAAATATGATTTCTCTTTTTTATTCTGTTAAATCAAAGCACATCTGGGATGCTTACTTAGCCTAATCTTCTGAATGCAGAAGCTTTTCAGTAATTTATAAAAGTAAAGGCAGCTTTCTGAATGCTTGAATATACATTTTAGTTGCTAATGTTATGCAGCTGCGTGTAGAATGTCAGGTTTATTTTTTAAAAACATGCTAACGCATGCATGCATCTATTTTGAAAATCAAACACAAAGGCAGGGTGGTTTGGATTTTTTTTCCCTGCCAGATTTATCTGTAACTTCTAAGGGTTTCCAAAATGTGTAAGTAATATACAATGGATCATACTTGTGCATAAGATAAAACACAATCTTTTACAATTTATTTTTCTAATATATGATAACTTAAAGTAACTGTCACACAGAGTAAAATGTACATAAAGATGTGTTTACATAATTTTCAGTCTCCCAAAGAACTAAGTCTCATCAAACAGACCAATCTGTCATGAAACAAAGGTCCATGCTCCTACTTCTTTATTTATGTGTATCTCATTTAATGAGCTATCCCACTCCACCCCTAACTCTCAGTTTTAGTAGAGCTACTGAGAAATGAAAACTTTATCTCATATGAATCTGAATGATTAGTACTACTTCTATTACAAATGATCTATCTTCAGTGTACCACCAGCCTAAGAGTAGGAAGGTCAGGAGAGGAACATTACCCTTCCAAAAGAGTTCTCCCTAAAAGAGACCATTGAATGGCTCTCTACTGAGATGGAAGGACTATGAAAGTCTGCCCATAATGGATACAAGATTGTTAAATAAGTAAATTTCTCACTGAAAATGTGCCCATGCATATATATATATATATGTATATATAATAGATAAATATGTTTATATATATTACAGAAATGGTAAATGACATTTCTTTCAGTTAAATGATGAAAATAGGTATAAGAATTGGTAACAAGTTTCTAGCAGCATACAAGATGAATAATTGAAATGGCAATTACTGTGTGCGTGGTTTTCTTCAATTAACAATTCAGCTTGAATTCTATTACATGTCATCATTTTTCTTTCTTGCCAATCATATAGTCATTTTGGAAATTTTCTGTGTCATACACAGCCTTCACAGAGTCAAGAAAATGAAGGTAAGAAGTCTTATCTTGGACTATCTTGTCTAACTCCTGCTTATTTGGAAGCTACTCTGCATTATATTCCCACTGATACTCATCTTTTACTAAGTACATGGAACAAGATAGGCTACAGCACTTGTCATGGCAAACACTGTATTTTTCTTAATATCGAGAAAAATATCCATCTGCAAGTTTTCACAGGGAAATCCTGAAACTCACAGTTACTTTATTGTTTACTATGTAACCAGATGCCTCAAAAGACTCTCCAGAAGAGCTTTTTCTTACAACCTCATAGATATGTGACATTGTGAAATTAAGATCAGGTATAATTAAGATCTGTGCAAGTATCAATTTTATTCCTTATGAAAGTTGTTCATATCTTCATATTTAAAATACATATTTCTCACACCTAATTGATAATTTAAAAAACAAAGCAAAACAACCTAATTTGCTGTCCACCAAAGTATATATATTCGTTTAAATACCCTGCTTTTAAGAGTTGCTGCGAATAAATAGCAAATTCTCATCAAAGCTTTCTGTCAGAAAGCCAACTCAATAACAGTTACTCCTCTCTGCTCCAAGGCAAATGATTAATAGCCTGTGATAAATAAGGTGATGTGCACAGTATACTGGAGATGTAAACAAAAGATCAAAAGGTTTATTTCATCATAAATTCAAAATATATGACAGCTGTGTAAAAAAACCCACCTGAATAATAGCCAACTCTTTATTGCACTGAGGTGGTTAAAAGAGAGGACAGAAAAAAAAAAAAGTATCTTATATTTCATGGTCTAGAAGACTAATACTGACTTTTCATGAACAAGATATTAAAAGATACCTTAGTTATCAGGAAAGCGTGTCTACCTAAGTAAGAGAAACAAACTATTTAAAAGCATATGTCCAACTAATTTTCACTGAGACCTAGACACTCCAGCGTCTAAACCTTTGGAAATTAGGTCAGGCGTTTCCCAGACAAGAAATTTGGAATCAATACCTTAAATTTTTTCAACCAGAAGATTTAAAATCTATGAGATTTGTCCATATAAGATAACCCTTATTATGTGCGTCATTTACTGTGACCATAACCCTGCAATCAATAGCCAATGCACTTGTGATCAATTTGCAGACATTGGAAACTCAGTCTTCAGTAAAGCACTTCTGCATGGGTATCATTTGAAGATTATACTCAAGATATTTGAACACTTTTGAAGATAAATGGAATGTCTAGAAATAATAACATAAAAGTCCCTAGTGAACCTATTTAATATTTCAGGAGGTTTATCTACATGTATATACATACACACGTATATACTTACATCTATATTTACTTATATATATAGCCATGCAAGCTCTAGAAGTCTTGCTTTTGTCTAAAAATAGTATTCTAACTAATGTAATTTTAAAAAAGCCCATGACTGAGACAGCCCTGAATTTGTTTCATTTTCTCTGCTTTAGACTCCATTTCTCTTCCAAATTACAGGTCTTTATTGTCATTTCCACAGACAATATCCACAGTATCTAACGTGACAGAAGCCAGAGGCTTTCATGAATCACATATCAGATACTAATGTAGATTTTTTACCGTTAACTTCTTTTACTGCACTTTCATAGAAAATTATTATTTTCCACAGCTGTATTAATGTTTAAAGAGTCAGACTTTATCACCACCCAAACAGGAGTTCCCACAGATGATAAAAATGCCCCAAAATAAAATAAATATGAAACCAGCCTGTTGTCTTAATAGTCATGTACTACATTTTCATGGTCATAATAGAAATTCACATATGGTTTCAAATTGCACCTGTTTGCAGAGCTGGCAAAAGATAGAAACTCTGTAAAGATTTCTATTTACTTGTATTACAGACAAATTTTTAATATGCAAAAGAGAGTGAGGTTCTAGCTTCCAGTCATAAACAGAAATCCATAGCAGAATCTCTCCGAAATCTAATAGAGAGATACAAAAGCAGAGCTCAAAAGAAGAGAGCAAATTTTAAATAGGTACAGAAAACTAACTTTTCCTTCCAAAAACCCCATAAACTGGTCTGTGTTGCATTTTAAAATACAGAGCTGTACAGAGAACTCAGAAACTCAAAGTTTAGTCCTAAAAGGTGGCGATTATTGAAAACACTTTCTTTTAAGCTTGCTTTTTTGCTCATAAGTGAAATCTGTAGAGATTGTATGGAGGACCCCAGGTAACTCCTTCTGAGAAAAGGGCAAAGCAGATAGCTTCTTAAAACTGTACTGCGTGAACAAAGGGCACTCAAAGTAGTGGAGAAATAACATCCCTATGATTTCTTCATTATTTTATAAATTAAAAATTATAATAGGACTGAAAACTTAGTTGGAACTGTTGGCTAGGAATTAGGATTTTTAACCAATAGATAACTATGTTTGAGTCTTTATGAACTACTACTCCTAGCAGGGTCAACGAGGACAAGTTCTTCCTAAGTGTATCATAAAAACAGCTGAAAGCTGGGGGGGGGGGTTTGTTTGTTTGTTTGTTTCTTTGTTTTTAAGTCTTCCAGAAATTAAGATGGGAAAAAGGGCCAAGGTCTCCAGCTCTCATGTTTAACAAGGAAAGAAGTGGTGGAGTTCCTGTGGCTGATCTGCCACAGATGGCAGCTGGTAGTCCATAAAGCTGGATTGTTTCCATATACTCCATTAAAGCATTGTGGTCAGTGAAAGAGCAACCAACATAATTAACTGCCAAATTATGGTATTACTTGTTGCTCCTTCAACATATTGGTTTCATTAGCAACTAGTTCTATCTACTTGGAACAACCTTTCAATATGCATAGCAGCTCCAGGCCCAGAAACATGCTGCGGGGGAGTTTCACTATTTTGAATAGATATTTTGAAGATAATGTTGTGTTTTATTATTTTCATTTTTGGTTTCAATTTTTTTTTGAACATAGACTGCAGATACTTGCTTTGCCTAAGTGTGATTTCTAATTGCAAGTACATACAGTGTATTGAACAACATGAAGATTCCTAAGCTGCATTTAATTTATTATAATTACTTTATACTGTACCTCTTTAGTCACTAGGGAATGCAATGTAAAAGCCAGTCAACATTAGCACTTGAAAACTCTGACTACTCTTTTCTCTGTCTTATCACTGCCATTTGATGGTACCAGTATTGTTATTTCAGCAGTGACTTTCTTTATGGTAAGAAGGGGAAAATGAAGCTTTCCAAAAGAATAAACAGTGTTCTCCCACCGATACATCAAACCGCTTCTTGTTCTTTTTACTGTTTCCCACTTGTTATTGCATCTATAACACTTTCCAAATTCTCATGCAGGGCATCTGATGCAGTTCACAGTTACAATTGCTGCCAAAGGAAAACTAAAGTTATTGTATCAAGGTATTGAACAGTGGGAGGGCTGGGGCTGGAGGCTTTGTTCAGCTTTAGCCATTCTTTTCTAGTCCAATTTAAGGTACTAAGTTAGAATGGCGTTTGTATTGTATTCACTGGCAAAAGCCTCTACCTCATGCAGTATTTCAGGCAGATTAAAGACAGAGTAGTTAAGTCACATTGCATTTTTTTATGTGGTGAGACAATCATTAGCACATAGTTCTTTAATGCAAGTTCTGGTAACACAATCTAAAATTTTACTTCATTTTATCATAGAATAGGAAGCACTAAACAAAACACCAAAACGCAACACTGACAAGAAGTGACAAAAATTATTTCCCCATTATATTTTTAAAATCCAAGGGACTGTTTCCAGAGTAAAGCTGCATAAAAAACAGCATCTTGTGTTTCCAGAATGGATGGTAAGGTCCATCTGTTTTTACTGGTATGCAGTGAAATGGAGAGGAAAAGGTATCTCTGACAGAAGTAAGGCTGTGCCATGCAGCATAACTTCGTTTTCTTGCATCTCTCATAAATTAGTTTCAGTCACCTTGGCAGAGGTTTCAGTCACTGTTTATGTATATCACAGCAGTGCAAAGCTTGTGACTCCTGGATGGAAGATCAGTGGGTAGCCACAACAAAAGCACAGTACTCACCTACAGGAGGTAGCATATCAGCTGACTTCTCGAACAGCCATGTGAGACTGTATACACAAAAATAACAGACATGTTTTCAAGTGAAATTAAGTTTTCACCTCATGCCTATAAGGCAGATTATTAAAAATCATAGATTTGATAAAGTGTAATTTATAAACGATTGTATCTCCAGTTTTATGCCACCTTTTTCCTCCTTTTTCTTTTTTATACATTTCTATTGAATATACATAGCTGAATCACCTTTTAAGTTTCTTCTTAATTTTCCAATATCATGTTATTGCTCCATTAAGTCTGCTTCCTCAGGTTCCTTATATGTTCTAAGTTGGCTTTATTTATTAATTTATTATTTTTTTTTTTAGTCATGGCCTTTTATTCCTCTTCTAGCCTGGATCATTTATCTATTTACCTCTTGATACTTGCTCTTTTCTGCTTTGACTCTTCCTTTTCCTTTGCTCTGACAAATATTTCATACTACCAACCTTCTGGCCTTTTCCACATCAAAGAAAAAAACAGTTCAGTAAAATCTCCATTAAATTGTGGTCATGTACAAAAGAGCAAAGTTTACTTTGCAGTTCCCTATTTGTTCAGCTTTCTACATAGAATTGTCTTCCAGTCAAAACGTAAGAGTTATCTCTCAACCATATTTAGTCCTGCCTTTTGTATAGAAAGCAGTCTGAAGTGTTGTAGTCCAACTGATATGGTAATGAGATATTTGATGGTGAATTCTATGTGTTCCTAAACTTTTTAGGCTTGGGTAGTGCCATCTGACTGCTCCTAGTTCATAATTTCTCCAGCTCATTGCCTAAGCACAGACTCATATCCAGAGAGAACAAAGTGCTCTCAAAAACAAAAGTGGTTTAATATCTGTCAATACTTTTGTAGATCACCTAAAATTTCACTCATGTCTTCAGCTGGGGCATCTCCGTAGTATATCCACATGAAAATAATACTTGGAGCCATGCTGTGTGAGCAAACTGTCTGTTCGCTTATCTTCCTTAGGCTTTTAGCCAAACAAAATTCTTAATTTTGCCTCCAGCAGTTTTCCAGAGCTCTCCCAAATCTTTTCAGCTTGTGAAAGTAATCCACTTCTAAAATCTTTCCTCCATAAATAAATTTGATGAACAGCAAGCTGTCATTGTGTGTGAAAACAGGAAGCAAGCACAAGACCTTCTCCTTTAGGGAGATAAAGTCCTTCCTGCCTCTCTGCTTGCCCCAGCTGCTCTTCTATTTCTGAAAATGAAACAGCCTTTCTGCTTGGAGTGGAGCGCTCTCTTAAACAGGACTAGGTACACATACACACACACACATTGTCTGTAAAAGTCAGAACTTTTCAATAATTTCCAATTTTGACAGAAGTTGAGAAAAAATAGAAAGGAAGCTGTCTGATAATGTAATAAACATCCTGGTTTAGCAATTTCAGATTCTTTTATTCCCAAATTACTTTTTGAAAACTTTACATTAGAAGGCTAAAGCCTAAAGCAAACATCTTATTTTTTCTTAAAATCAAAAGTTTGAATTGATCTAAAATCTTACTTTTATAAAAAATGTCGGAGTCAAACTCAACATGCATTTTGAAGTTACAGAATTCCCTTTGGAAAATAAATGTCATAGCTCTGAATGATATTTAAATCCCTATCTGACACTTTTTGATCCAACGTTCATGGCGGAATCTTGAAACATACTACGTTAACAAAATAATCTGCTCATTTTTTTCACTCAAGCTGGAGATTACTGTTCAAAATGAAGGTTACAGAAAAAGTTATCAGTAAAAATAGCATTTTCAAATAGATGCAGATATATTCTTCTGACTGGCAGCTGTTTTAACTCATGTCAACCAAAGAAGCCAAGTAGGAATAAGAGTTACATGCTGAAGAGTATGACTTTACATGAAAAGATAGCAAAATATGTGCCTATATCATCAGTGGAAGACCTTTTTTGCACTATAGCAGTCTTCTGCAGGTTATTTATTGCAGTTTTGCAATGCACTCTGGTATGGTGTTAGAAGACTTAATTATACCAGAAAGACTCTTTCAAAGACTGAAAAGCACAAAAAATTTGAAAATACTTTAAACATAATTCAGAAAAACATTCTCATTTCAAATGTTTTTTTCAATTTTGTCTTAAACCTCCTGAGTTCTGGATATCTGTGTTAGTGGCACTTAGTCCTAACACTGAGTTATACTGTCCTAGATGTGGAGTGATGCTCTCCCTAATTCAGTTTTCCTTTTGTGGACTGTACATTCTTACATGCACATACCTGCATACATACACACACACAAACACATGCACACGAAGACGCTACTTAAACAAATTTAATCTAAATTTATTTTCTCTCAGGTTATCTTCACAATTATCCTTCTTCATTTTTCTACCCTTAAATTAGCACCCCATCCATCACAGCTGTGTTTTCAAAGTGCCTTAGCTTCCAGACTCAAATGTACGTCTAAGCAGAGAAAAAAATGAAGAAAAAAAACCCCAAAACACGCTGATGCTTGGCAAATTCAACACATTCAGCAAACTGCTATTCCTTACTCATTGTATGAAGACATAGAGAGAATCTTTGAGAGTTAAACGCAACAAAACAATCTGCAAGTTGCATGAAGGAAAAGAAAAAGAAAAAAAGAGAGGAAAAGAAAATAAGACATTCCTCTTAACTCCGAGATTTAGTTCCCATCCTGAAATGGGATAGGCTTGCTGGGTAGGTTTGGGTTCACTTTGTTTTGCAGAAAAGTGATATTATCACTCAGACTGCTATTGTAGTTATTCTCACATTTTTTCTGTCAGCTTTCACACCAGTTTGATCTTGGTTGGCTGCAAGAGGGCCATCTAGTTGCTCTCTCACTCCTCCTCAATAGAACAGGGTAAGAAAATTATATGGAAAAGCTCATGGGTTGCAATAAAGACAGGTAGATCACTTCCCATTACCATCAGGGGCAAAACTGACTCAACTTGGGAAAATCAATTTGATTTATTGCCCATTAAAAATAGAGCCGGATGGCGAGAAACAAACAAAAAACCTAAAATACCCCCAGTTCTTCCCAGGCTCTACTTCACTTCTTCATTACTGCTCTTGTTGGCAGCTGTTTAAGTATCTCAGAAAACTTCTAATTTCTAATCTAGCAGCCTGATTCGTATTTTAAATAATGCAGACTTCACTGACAAATGTGGGGGAAAGGCTGCTTGTGAGTTAATCGAGAATATAAATAAACAAATTAATAAATACATTCACATTCTGTGGGTACCATTCAGCTGGAGGTGAGGACAGGGCATAATTATCTTTAATTAGAAAGATCCAGACTGGTTTAATTTTGGATCCCAAAACCTGAGAAGTTTCTTTCCTCATAAAAAAAGCTGCACAAGCATTTCCTTTTGTCTGTGAGGATTCTCCTTTATGACACAGCAGACTGTTGGCAGAGAAAAGTGTGAACTGCATGCCGACAACAAATTTTCTGAGGACATACTTTTCTTAATCATTTCTCACAATTGTATTATTAGTTTACTAGGAAGAAACAGCTGTTATAACCCTATTTTTTCACCACTTTACAAAAATTTAAAAATAAAAAAACCCTGATATTTTGCAAACTATAGTGAAATCTAATTCTATCTAAGATCCAGTTGAATATCTGGTGATGACCCACAAAGTTTCTGTAGGGTTACAGCTTCTGTGCTGTCCTCAGCAACCATAATTATACGGCACTTGAGCCTCAGGAAACAAAGATATACATTCCAATGAGACAAAGATAGAAATTTCCCCAAAGACTGCCCTGAGCTCTGTAATGACTTTTAGAAAAAAAAACAAAACCACAAATATATATACAAAAAGTCATTCTCAAAACAGGCATCAGCATTCTTTTTTTCACCATAACAGTACAATAGGAAAAGAAAGTTAATGTGCATTCAGTTGTTACAACCAACATCTGTGTCTGTACCAAAAGAGTGCCTAGGTCAGGAGGGCACAGCAAAAGTTTCCCTGATGAAGATATTTTGGGGTTTTTTTGGGAAAGTGTGGGATGCACACACACCTCTCCCTTGAGCATTAACTTCGAGATGTTACAGTGGCACACAGTATTAAGCATATGATTCTACTGACAAATTTTACTTTTTTTTTTTTTTTTAAATAGGCTGGGAAGTGATATTAAGTCTCTTTTCCTTGTTAGTCTTGAGGAGGCATGGGATTTAACTTATTTGCTTTTTTGAAAGCAGATAAGAGTCATAGAACTTTACACTTCTCAAAAATCTATTTTTTGTCCAAACGAGCAGTTCTGCTGGACGCTGTTAGTGATAAAATTGTCCTTAAATATTCACCTCTTCAGGATTACCTTTACAGCTCATCTTGGCACTGTTTAACCAATCAAAAGTAATCTAGTTTGCAGATGGTAAAAATCCTCTTCAGAGTTCGATGAATTGTGATAAAACATTTTTACAACTTCATTCTGCTGGTTTGTTGCACAGAAGGAAGTATTCCTCCCCTCTTGTCATGCTGTTCAGATAACCTGAAATAGTTGGAATTGTTACTATTATGTAGGAAAAACTATTATGTGTAAAAAAGTATTACATACTATAAGAAAACAGATCCAGCTAACAGGATCAAACAATATGTGCCTTCATAAATCTGTTTTGATTAGTCTGGATTTCTACTTTCCCCGATCCCTCATATACAGTGAAGAGCGACAGTAGAGATGATTCATTTCAATTGCATTAGTCACAGGTAAATAAGCATCTTCTAAATTTATAGTCAAGACAGATACTTCAAGTTATCTGGGTGAACTTCAATCTAGAGAGGGTGCAGGTGAAGAAAAAAAGGAAACACTTCAGTGGACAGTGTTCACTAGACTTTTTTTCTTATAAGGAACGTGAGATACTTAAAAAATACCCAGCCACAAATAGGGTGAAGAGCTACTTCTCAGTCACCCTTCTGCCCTTGGCAAGGATTTAATGGCCTTTACACTTCTAGCTATTGGACTGCCTGCATTTATCCAGACATCTGTCATATCTAGATCATGTTAGCAAAATGTATCCTGACATCTTGAAAACTGCTTAGACACAAAAACTTCTGAATAACTGTTTTTTCCATTTATATATCTTATAAGAAAGGCTTTATGGAAGCTTTCACTTGCTTCTAATCCATAAACTACACCAAATTTAAAGGTTCACAGTGCTCTTAATCCCATATAACCTATATTCTCCTCATTGTGATTACAGGACACGGGTAAGCCACTTCCATGCAAAACAAGTGAATGCTGAAAAAATGTAGTTGTTGTTTAATAGCAATTATTTGCCAAACAGGTGGATAACTTTGATCCAGGGAGAAAAAAACCCCAGAATTTCTTATTGCAAAACCAAGCTAATATTTTTAAAAGCATCTTAAAAATTAGTTAGGATGAGTGTCATGGTTTGATCCCAGCTGGTAACTAATTACCACACAGCAGCTCACTCCCTCTGCCCCTCCCCCCAGTGGGATGGGGAGGAGAATCAGAAAAAATTAAAACCTGTGGGTTGAGATAAGAACAGTTTAATAATTAAAATAAAGTAAATATAATACTGCTACTAATACAAGTAATAATAATTGTAATGAAAATGGAGACCACAAAGAGAAAGAGAGGGGAATAGAACTGAAGAAAAGCAAGTCATGCACAATGCAATTGCTCACCACCCACAGACTGATGCCCAGCCAGTCCCTGAGCAGCAATTGGCTCCTCCTAGCCAACTCCCACCTGTTTATATACTGAGCATGACATTCTATGGTATGGAATGTTCCTTTGGCTTGTTCAGGTTGGCTGTGCTTCCTTCCAGCTTCTTGTGAACCTCTTCACTGGTAGAGCATGAGAAACTGAATAGTCCTTGAATTAGGGTAAGCTCTACTTATCGACAACTAAAACATCAGTAAATTAACATTATTCTCATATTATATCTAAGACACAGCACCGTACCAGCTACTAGGAAGAACATTAATTCAATCCATTTGAAATCAGGACAATGAGACAAAATTTTTTATTCTTTCTGACTTCAGATATTTGGAGGTTGTCATGTAAGCAGAAAATTAATATGGGGAAATTTGTTTTAGGTTAATTTACTGAGTAATCCAATCTTAAGAATCATAAAGGTACTTTCACACTTTTTACCTACCTTTCAAGTGAACAGTTTCAACTGAGGTCATGTTATAAGAAAATAAAAATCTTCAAGTCTGATCACCCAAAACCTAATGTTGCGTTGGGCTTCAAAGACGCATCAATCCCTATGCATTTACTCATGTTTAACTGAAGCGTGAATCTTAAGTAATAAAAATTTTAGTTTTAGTCATGAGGAAGATGAGACTTTATTTTACTGTTTGCTTGGGTAGGGTAACATTGGGTTTGTTCACTGGGTGCTGTTTGATGTTTTGCTGAATTTAATACTGAAACAACTCTATGTGGTTTACAAGAAGTAGATGTCTTAAAATCTGCTGATTCCTTGCTTGGTACCCATATAGGTACATCTGTTATTCAAGTGACAGCCACAGACGCTGATGATGCCAACTATGGAAACAGTGCCAAAGTGGTGTACAGCATCCTCCAGGGACAGCCATATTTCTCAGTGGATCCAGAAACAGGTTAGTAATTCATTTAGTCTTACTTTTTGCAAATACAGAGACAGGATGCAGGGATCGAGAG
Source organism: Falco peregrinus (assembly GCF_023634155.1). Taxonomy (NCBI): domain Eukaryota; kingdom Metazoa; phylum Chordata; class Aves; order Falconiformes; family Falconidae; genus Falco; species Falco peregrinus. The sequence goes on from NC_073723.1 coordinate 6,956,942, forward strand.
GTTTTTCACTTGCATTTAAATATTGGAACAAGCTTATGGTATCATATGACTTGTCATGAAGCTGATACACTTTTTCTAAATGGCAACTGGAATCACAGTGAAAGTATGCCTTTTTCTGTTAAAATAAAATTATTTCAGAAGAACTTCTTTACTTGGTACCAGAAGATGAGTGTTAACTGTAAAGGTCAACAGTCCAGCAAGGATGTAGCTTACTGTAAAGGGTCCAAAGAATCATGAAAATATTAAAATTTATTTTACACCAGTTTCTGGGAATTTCATCTGTTTGTCTTTAAGAAAAGAAAAAAGGAGCTGGAAAGTGTCAGAATATAAGGTTTAAAAAAAAAAAAATATCCCCAAAGGTAAATTAAATATTTCTAAAAGTTTGTGATTGATTCTTGATTTTTGACAATTTTTAACTCTTTAAGTTGAAGTTTTTAACAACTGTACTCTGATTCCAACAGCTATTAGAATTGAAGCAAGAAGCATTAATGATTCTAAGTTGTAAAGTATGAATGGACACCCTTTTCACTGTTACACCAGAAATTACATAAGAGACAGACACAAAGAAGAAAAACTTGTTTGAACTTTGGATATCTATAATCCAAAATCAGGATTCACAAAAGAAACAAAGAACACCACTCTCCTCTCCTCCAGATATTTAATCCTAATGCACATAAGATTTAGCAGGAATTGCATTATCTTGTTCCTGCACATTATCTACATTTTTCTAGTTTGAGAATCCAGAGTTTAAGTGCAATTGTGCCCAGAATCCCTGAAGTTAATAATCCATTAAGCACAATCAGATGATGCCTAATTTCCTTTTGAAACAAATTCTTTTTTAAATACAGCAAGGGCATTGTATAAAAAAGATTGTATGTCACATGGCTATAGTTTTAAAGGGAAGCATAATAATTTTGCCTAGGATTAAAGTGTTTGGGTTTTTTCCACCTTTTCCCTGTCTCTCTTCTTTTTCTCTTTTCTCCAGTCTCCTACTCAAAACATATGTACTAGGCATAAGCAGGGAAACAGGCTCAGTACCACATGGTCATTAACTGATAGCAGCAGGAGATCAGGCAGGCAAACGGTTTTGGGGAGACCTGGGCTCTCATCTTTGTTTCTAGGATTATCTTTCATTTTTATCCAATTTGCTTTTTAATGTTACATATATTAACAAGCCTAGGTAAAGTAATCAGAACCTGGTAATCCTGGATCAGACATAAATGCCATAACCACTAGACTACAAAGGTGTTTCTTTTTTTCCTTTGTTTCACTCTCTTTCTATGAATAGGAGTCTTCCAATGTAGCTGCTTTTTGCAGAATAAACCAGTTTCCATATCAAGATAAGCTTGTAATGAGAGCCACCTTCTGAGAAAGGAAAGGCAAAGGTGTAAATACCCCAGGCAAGAAGGATGCTGTATTTAAATTCTCCCACTTCACAAGAGAAAACCCTCATCACTTCAGCCTTGCAAAGCCACCACCTTCAAAATACAAAAAAAAAAAAATAAAAAATAAAAAATAAAAAATAAAAAAAGCTCTGCTTGATTTTCTGAAAGAAAACTTGTGTGTGTCCACTTCAATGAAATGGTCTTTTGGGCTCTGGACCCCAAGAGAATTGAGGTGACTTCTGTGTTCAGGCTATGGGATTTTTGGTTTTGTCTCCTGAGCTCCCTACTTTTGTGTCTGCAGAACACTCTGAGACATTTAAATTACATTTATGAAATTAGTGAGACTGGACACCCAGAAAAGATTTTATAGTCTTGTCTAATTTTTTTTTTATTACTTATAACCCTAGCTATCTTACAGCGGCCATCACTGGACATTAAAATCTATGCTCTATTACAGTCCAAAGAATGAATCCAAGGCATGTTAGAGTTCAGTCTTGTGCTATAACATCAAAACCTCACCAGGTTTGGAGGTTAAAAATGCATTAAAATAATAGCTGGGGACAGTAGCTGAAAAGTATCATTAATTCAACAAATTTATATTTTTGTCATTGAAAGAATGATTAGATTCATTTAGCACATCACAAACAATGAATAATATCCCTGTTACATTTATTTCTCCTTTATTTTTCTTAAAATCACATTAAATCAGCCTTAGATTGAAAGGCTTATTGCCGTATTTCTTGTTTTGATTACTATGGATTAACATCTGCACAGTTACCTTATGTGAATCCATGTAAAAACTCTGAGATTAAAGTGGGTGGTACTTCACTTCTCTGTTTCTTCTTTTCCTCTCTTTTCCAAGGCATAATCAAGACTGCTTTACCAGACATGAGCAGAGAAAACAGGGAACAGTACCAAGTGGTCATCCAGGCAAAGGACATGGGAGGCCAGATGGGAGGACTATCAGGGACCACCACTGTGAACATCACTCTGACGGATGTCAACGACAATCCACCTCGCTTCCCCCAGAGTATGGAGCATCTCATAGTTCTGTTGTTTTCCAAAAAACTTCTCTAAAATCAGCTGTTATACTGTCACAATCTGGGATTTTTTTTCTCCCTTTTTATTTAGTATAAATACTAGCCCACTGCTGCGTCTATGTTGCAGCATTATTAAGACAAATGGGAATCACTGCTTCCATTTCTTTAAGAGCAAAATACTTCTTGGAATGATAAACTTACTTCCCACTCTTAGTGTGCTTACAGGAATGTGAGCTGTAACAATAACCTAGGCTAACTGCAGTGACTTGAAAGCCTTTAGAGGAATTCAATTACAAAATCCAGAAGTTTTTGGAGGCACTTATAGTTCCACATGTTTAGCTTCCTTTTTGTTATAAATTTATATAAATATAAGGTATTTGCAGTGACACTTTTGTAGTTTGTACAATTGGGGTTGAAAACCCATTCAGCACTCGGATGTTTGGTATATTAGTTGTATTTAAAAGGAACATTCAGGACCCCTTAAGTGTCTTAGAAGAAAGCAAAGGGCTTGTACATACGGGAAAAGAGGGTAGTTGTAAGAAAGATACTCGACTGTACTTCGTTACAAGTCAATATTTAACATACAGGTCCTTATTGGACCCTTCAAATAAGGATTGTGCATTTTATCAGGTGCAGGTGTGCATTCTGTCAGATATTTAAGGTATTTTTCCAGTGCTACAACTTCACTCAGTAAATTAATATTAATTTACATAAGAAAACAGATAAAAAAATAACATCAGATTCGGGAATGTCACATGCAAATGCTGACTATATCAGATTATTTTTTTTTCATATTATTGGTAATAAATAACTGAAAACATTGATTTAGAAACATTTGTGTATTGCCTAGTGATGAGAGATCTTCATTGTCTAGTTCTGACTGGACAGAATAACCAGAAGAAAAACACTGGATTTATACTTTTTCTGCAACAGCTTATCTTTATAGTTAGACTTTTATGGCAAATGTTGTCAGAAAATATATATACATTCACTTTTCAAACACATGGGCAAGAATAAAATGTATAATCAGATTTCTTTCTAGCAAACCTTGATTATAAAAACATTAAATGAAACCAACCATTGAAAGAGCACAAGTATATGCACAGTAAATTAAAGAAAATCTGAATGTATCTGCATTTAAATTAACTAGCAATTAACATGAACATGTATCAAATGTTCTTTACCATGACACTTTAGTATGTATTACCAATAACAGATGAATGCATGACTTTCACACAGAACACCTACAAATCCTGAGTGTATTTTTCAAAAGAATTTTTTAAAAGTGCCTATTTTATTTTAAACTCTTTTCAAAATCCACACTGATTTCTAAAACTCTTGTGCCTTGAGAAAACAAAACAAAGTCCCCTACTACTTCTAAATATATCTGGGAATATTTCTAGAAAACTGAGAAAATATATCTATATCTACTGTTAAATAATCAAGGTTAGAACTGTTTCTTATTGTTGAGGCTCTCTGTTCCTTAAAGCTGAAGAAAAAAAAAAAAAACCACCACACATTAAAAGCACAGCACTAAATGGCTTTGAAGAATCATTTGGAATTTTTGTGACAGTTTGTCAATCAACTCCAAATCTTGTTTTAAAGTTTAGTATGATGACTAACTGCATTTTTCTTACAGTGTTTCAAACTTCAGGTTACTTAAAAAATCCAGGTGAAATTGAAGATGTTTATTATTCAGAAGAACAAAGCTTCTCAAAACAAAAAATGCTTGATTTTGCTGTTCCAGGCACCTACCAGTTCAGCTCTCCTGAGTCTGCGCCACCTGGGACTCCTCTTGGCAGAATTAAAGCCGATGACCCTGATGTGGGTGAAAATGCAGAGATTGAGTATAACATCTCCAATGGGGATGGATCAGACATGTTTGATATCATCACTGACAAGGACACACAGGAAGGGATTATAACTGTCAAAAAGGTTTATTTTTTCTCCCTCTTTTATATGTACTTAGCTCTCCAGGTGTTATCGTTATTTTTCTTTTTTCAGGGAAAGGGAGGCTAGATCTCATGAGGGGTCAGGCTGCCAAGGAGTTGTTGTATTAGTTTTGTTCTTCTCTTTCTTCAGCAGGTATCTGTTATTTTCAAGTCTCAAGGGAAATTTACTGGCATGTCACTTCACATAAAGCAATATTTCAGTGGCTGCTGTCTGTTCAATATATACGTACTATCACACACGGTACTTTCAGATTAGGGCTGTGAAAACCTGGATGGGTTCAGTTCACAGGGGGATTTGTCAGCTGAATACTGCAGTAAGGCTCACAAGGGTTGGAGGCTCACCTGAAGTCTGATGAACTTACACCTCCCAGGCTAAATTGTCCCTCTCTAATCTGTCCAACAGTCAGGTATTCCCAGTACCTAAAATCTGTTTTGGTTTAAGTCCCACCTTAGTGAAACTCAAGTTGTTATATTTTATGTCAATGGAAGTCCAAAGAGCAAAGACATGGGCAGAAATTTAATTCAAATTACTATATCTCTGACAGATTTGTTTGCAGCTTTTTAGTGTTCAGACTGTTGCACTCTGAATGCTCCTTTCAGTTCTATTGTTACTGAACACATCAGTAACAATTAATTGAGATATACATATATATATAAAATATAGATCTATACACATATATTTGGAAACAGGCAGGTTTATGTATGTGCATGCATGTATATGTTTGCACATATAAATGTATGTATACATGTGTGTGTATGGATATATGTAATACAGATGTCATGTACATTGGAAATCAGACCCCATAGTTTTTCTTTTCACTTTGGAACATGGAGGCCAGAGACAGGCCTGGGTTGCTCCTAATGCAGAAATTGAAAGGGTAGATGGTATTGGGGGAGGAGTAAGGAAAAAGGAAATAGGACAGAGAGCATTTAGGAGCTGGGATAGTTGTTCTTGTTCCTACCAATGAGATGAGACAAATAAGACCTTTAGCAACTCCTAGTGATGGATTGAGTCCAATTTCCCTGTTTCTTTCTTCTATAGATTGAAACCTCCTGGTTTTCCAGCAATCTGAACGAGTAGTAGGCAAAGGGATTATAATTGCCTTGCTGGACTATAATATTCACTATTTTGCTTATACTTAGAACAAGCCCTAATATATTCCATCTTCTTCAAGAGGCATTAAATATTAAAGTTTTTGCTGTAAAAGTGCCTGTATTTCTAATTCAGCATTAAAAAACTGACTCACTTTTCTTGTAAAGTGACACAATTTTCTCTATTATTATTGTTATTTGCTCCCCAGCATCTGGATTTTGAAAACAAGAAGTTATATAACTTAAGAGTGGAAGCAACCAACACTCATCCTGATCCTCGTTTTCTCCAACTGGGGCCATTCAAAGACACAGCTATGGTCAAAATTTCTGTGGAAGACATAGATGAACCTCCAGTGTTCAGCAGACCCTGGTATTTAATAGAAGTAGATGAAGATGCCAAGGAAGGAAACATTATTGGGCAGGTTGTAGCCCAAGACCCAGATATAACAAAGAATGCAATAAAGTAAGCCATTACACAATATAAAATGTTTTAGATGTGGGTTGAGTCTTATGCAAAAGAGTGGTGAGAGTGCAATGTAATAGGGGGCCACCTGCATAATTAAGCACATAGGGGCTACTGAAAAGTGTCAAGCAGATAAATATCAGTGGGAGCTTGTGAAGGCAAATACAGTTAACAGAGCAGACTATGCTCCTGAAGGACAGCTAATAGGATCCAGGTAAAAGGAAATGAGAGGTCAGCATTTAATGACATCTTGTTCTAGTACTTTCACCAAACTGTTCATAAGATTATCCTTTTGAAACATGTTTTCAGCAGCAAATTTATGTAAAATACTCAAAATGGTGTATTTCTACACTCATCGCTGGTTGATAGCTGTTGGCCTTCTGTACCTTCATAATCCCTTAGATATAACATCGTCCACCATGTTCTATAGCTTAACTGTTTAATGATCACGTTATAATAAAAAAAATAAATTATTGTGATAAAGTCATAACTATTAGAGGTAAGAGTTCAGTGCTGTGAAATTGCTGTAATTGTCAGCCATCTGCTACTATTATCTGCAGTGACAAACACAGCACTGACATTTGTGTATTTACCATGCAACTGATTATGAAACTTGATTTCTGCATTTCTGAACAAGCCTGTTATGTTCTGCATCAGTACAGTTTGAGGTAGGAGATATGAGGGAATGAAGAAAATAAAATATTTTAAAGTAATCTGTGTATAAAATCTTGACTCAACCTGCTATAACTGGTAACTACTAGACTAACTTAAAAAAAATTCCCAACAACTGTAAGATGATTTTTTCCTTGCTGAGAAATAACGAAGCAAAAAAAAAAAAACTGTCATAAAACGTGATTTTAGGAATTTTCATCTTAAACAACAACAAATGCAAAGATTTTTATGGTGATTTTGATGGTCCTTCTAACATCTCAAAAATATCTTGCTATAAATTGATAGTTAATTATATTTGAAATGCATGTCCTTTAATAACTGAGTTCTTCAAGAAACAATTAATTGGCAAAAACATTATCTAGAGAATGTTCATTTTTTAGTTGTTATCCCAGCATTCACTTTATAAGCTAAAATGTAATTTCAAATATCAGTCTAACAAACTGCCCACATAAATAGTTTGCTTTTCATCCCACCCACTGGTCTTAAAAATCTGTTCAGTATTTGTAACATGTTGCACTTCTCAGGTAGCTACAGGAAAGCTTAAGCTAATTGTAAAGAAAATGTTCTTGATTAACCACAGTAAAAATTAGAAATGTTTTAGAGGTGGCTGTAGACACTGTCACAGGAGATAGTGATGCTCAGTTGTACTGTATCTTGACAGATATTCTGTGGATCGACACACTGACCTTGACAGAATATTTAACATCTATTCAGGAAATGGATCCTTATTCATCTCAAAGGCACTTGACCGGGAAGAAACTCCCTGGCACAACATCACTGTCATAGCAACTGAAATCAGTAAGCTGGAAATCATCTACCTCGGAACATTAGAACCAAGAAAAGATTGAAATTCTATGATTTATCTTGTTTCATTAGTTTTGCCCTTATTCAGTTATTAACAAGATGCAGAGTGTCTTTAAATGCACATCTCAAAGTTCAGTTTGGTACTTTAGGATTGTCTTTGCCCATTTATGAAAAGATAATTTTGAAATCTCAACAAAACTATATACAGTATATCTTATACAAGTTAACTGGTTCTCTGAGAATTCCCAGCAAATAATCTGGTGCAGGTGTGATGTACTGGCTTTATCCTAAGCTAAGTCTTTGGGAAAATCCTTGGAAAATAAAGATATCTATGACAAATAATACACTGTCAGAATGACCATTGTAAACAGGGGAAGTATATATGATTTACTTGAACCGTTTTAACTTAGATCAGGAAATAGCTTCATTTGAAGCCAAAACTAGAGGAAATTCTTTGCCTTCCATGTCTGAAGCAAAGCCTGGCCCTAAGTCTTTCACCTGGATTCTTTACTATTCTGTTGGATCCTTTTAGATCTGGATGTCTTTTGCCTGTCTTTTTTTCCAGCAAACTGCTAATAGAAGGGAAAGAGAGATACTGATTTTAAGGAACAACTTTTATCCCGTCCTTCATTCTCCCTATAAAATCCCCAGGAGTCTATGTGCTTAACAGTCTGGGAGTCGGGTAATATGGAGAGATTAATTATATCCCCATTTTCAGAAAGATTTTCCTCATAGATGCTTTTTCATTGTTTGGTCAAATATGGCCTTGACCTTGAGTTGTGTTTGGTCTATTTTTTTTTTTTTTTTTTTTTTTTTTTGTGGTGGTTGTGTTGACTGACACTGTTTAACTGCTTTACCAATGTTCTTGACAGCTCAGCCTCAGGAAGCAGCTTCTTCAATGAATCATTTACTGCACTGATGTATGGAATACAAGTCCATACTAACTCAGTGACCTCTTTTAATGCAAATCAATTTAAGATTACTTTATATTATTTCTAAAGATATATATACTATTATAGAACAAATTGTTTTAAATATATGCTTTATGCATAGGGGATGCATGTCAGTAAAAAATGAAATGCAATTTTTTTGGTATAATCAAGAAAAATGAACATTTCTATTGTCTATTGAAAAAATAAATTTTATAATTTCAGGTCTTTTCATAGACATAGACTGTAAATCTTTGCATTGTAATATAAATAATTTTCTTGTTTCAGATAACCCTAAACAAAGTAGCCAGATACCTGTCTTCATCCGGATTTTAGACATAAATGATCATGCACCAGAATTTGCCAAATACTATGAAACATTTGTTTGTGAAAATGCAAAAGCAGGACAGGTAAACAAATACTTATTTTAATGAAGTACTTGTAATTAAACTATCCTGGAATATCCTCATGACGACTTCAAGGTATCTTAATTTGAACAACTGCAAACCAACCCAGCCTCTTTATTCCCTATCTTCTACAGAATCTACCAGTTGATTCAAAAACTGAGGAGATAAAAGATGCAGGATTGTACCCTAGTATAATAACATAACGTGTAATACAAAATTGTACTCTAATGTGTTTTTTCATTCCTAATATCAGAATGTATTTTTCAGAAATACTTATCATAATGCTACAAAACCCTTTATACTGTCTGATAATTCAAATTCTTTCTGGATTTTTTTCAAAGCTATAGTTAAAGTAGCCACATCTTCAAGTGCAAAAGGGAGGAAAATCTTCTATTATGCTTTAGTAAAGGAGATGTGAAAAATAGACTTTTACAAAAATAACAGATAATGCAACTGTTTCCATTTTAAATTAAACTTCATTTTGGAATTAAGTAGAATTTGATCAAAGCTCATGTAGATCTCATTCTAAACTATTTCAGCAATTCTGTAATAAATTAAAAAGACAATAACAAGGTTTGTAGTGAAAATAAAGTGAATAACTGGGAACTGGGAAAGAAGGCAGACCAACGGAATTCAGAGCCAAGATATTACAGAAATCTTTTGGTATTACTGCCATTAGAACCAACATCTATTTATGATAATGCCAGTCAGACTTTCAGTTTTAAATCCTGTGAAGAAAGGTCTATGTTTTGCTGAATGTTAATTCTGACAGTATTTAGCAAAGAACTGGATTTAATAGCAGATTGGGTATCTCAAGATGGTCTTTCAAGTATGGGCCTAAGTCCATGCATAAGCCTATTCTCTAGACTGATGCATTTTTGAGTGGAAGAAAAAGCTTGAGATATTTTCACCAGCACAAATCTGGCTGGGCTCCTGCTCAAGCGTAGACACCAGGATGGCGTCCTAAACTCAGTTTAGGTCTGTCCTTGTGTCTCGTTAGTTTTATGCAGACACATCCAACCAAAGCTGACTGACTTCACAGAAATTATGTTGGAAGGATCAGAATGTAGGATATTTTGCTTGTCCTTAGATCACAGTGACAATACAACAGTCAGAGGCTTTACAGGGCTGTGGAATATGGGTACACGTCAGGAAGCATGCTCATGTTTTACCTTGGTCACTGTCCAGTGCTGTATTTAACACAGCCACGAGGGCTGCACTGAAAGTAGCATAAATGGTACCTGAGATGAGTCTAGAATTTCAGATCCTGCAAAACTCTAGACAGAGCCAGTACATGCAATTTACCAGTTGCAATTCAAATGGTGTTTTATGAGTGGTTTAACAGATGTGGGAGAGGGGAAAGAAAAAAAAGAAAAAAAAAAAAAAAAGAGACCAAAAAGGGAGAAAAAGAGGATACAGTGGATTGCTGGAGCTTGCTTTCAATTCTACTATTCTACTTATTTTTTATTCATTGCACCTAATACTGGAATTTACGTAAGTGTGTTAGAAAGACAGAAGATACTTTGAATGAAATCACTTGGCTTTGAAGAGGTACTTGACCATGATTTTAATTCTTTTGCAAGAAAGTCTTTTTTAAGAAAGTAATTTTGATGTAAAAGACATAAATAGAGGGATATGCATATCAAAGGCTGTGCTGAATTAAATTAAAACAGTGGAAGAAATTACAATATCAGAAAAATTAACAAGGAGCACCTTTCACAACTGGGGTTTATGATCAGAACATTGTGCCTTAACCAGAGACATAAATTGTCATGAGAATACAGTTCAAGCATTACATAATGAGCAAAAAAATCCCTAAACTTCTGGTTCTTGTACCCTCATAGTTGTTTGTTGATTTTTTTGTGTGTGTGTGTGTGTGATTTATAAGCTGTTTTTCCAGGTGGAATACATGCAGATAATTCTAGCCATTCATTTCGAACAGCTGGCACATGACCTAAATTCTGTCTGTGCAAAAAATTCTCTTTGCACAAGATGAAACAGACAAATAAATCTTAAAATCTCAGTATAATGACTGATAGCAAAATGAGTTATGTACTTTTATTGCTTAACACAAAGAAAAGTTCCAAAGTTTACAAAGGAAGATTTCATTGAAATAAATCATTTGTAATTTTATCAACTAGCAAGACAGGTTTTGTCATATATTTGAATCAAGTTCAATCTAGGCATACTGCTTGTCACTTTCCTTAGCCCTATTTCCATCTAGTCTGGCATACCTAATTAAATATCCATTAATGGATAAAAATTAATTTATCTTTCTGGTAAATTCTGTGCTTTTCTAGCAGACATGACAGAGGTCTATTAGATAGGCATATTGTTATTCAGATCTCCCTTACATGTAGCATACCAATGTAATTCCAGGAATTATTTTCCCTAATTGGAAAGATAGTGTGCATCATGTGTAGCTGCAGAAGAATGAGAAATCCAGACTGTTTGTTCATGTTCTGTTTGTTAACAATTAGGTTCCTCAACACAGGCATGAGTTCGTATCTGGACATTTATGTGTAGTTGACTTAGCATTTCAGAAAACATATTACCTTCAGTACATGAGATAGATTACTTCTATTTTGGTGCCTAAAAATATCAATGAATATAGAGATATAAACTTCAATACTTTGGCCTAGGCTGCTAAGTTCCATATAGCCTGTTTGGTTCGTGTTTAGCAGTCCCCCCACAATACAATGAAGATATAGAATCATGTTGTGTTCATTTGGTACTACTCCACCTTATTTTAGAGATCACCTAAAGTAATTGTCTTATTAGAATCATTATTGCTTCTTTACACATCACAGCAGTGCTTCTACATCTGGTACCCATAGCAGGAGAGCCAGACTGAGAAGATAAATACATTTAGTTAATTTTTAATATTTTTTTTAATCGGGCCCAGCTATTAATCACACTGCTCTCTAAATCTCAGGTGCCTCAGTAAGCAGTCGAAATGATCAAATATTGCTCTCTGTCACCAAGTGACATTACTCATTCTCACATCAGCAGATTTTAGAGGCTGCATTCATTGGGTTTTTCAGATAGCCTTTGGAGGGTCAGAAAAATGAAAATCCTAGAGTCTCTCCTCCTCCCCTGCCACTCTTTTGTCTCCAAACAACAATGGTAAGACTGAGGAGAAGCATCACTAGAGGTACATAAATAACTATGTTCATTAGGCTGGAATAGATTTGTCACCATGCGAGTCCCGTTCCACTGACTAATACACAGGCTAAAGAAAAATATGAGGCAGCCTTCCTCTTGCACAATTTACAAATCCCTAATCCTTTGCTGGCATGTTAGAGCCCCAGGGACTGTTGTGGGGAAGGCTCTGGTACAAGTTCTCTCATGCCCTTGTCACAGGAATTAATTGGGTCTTTTTAGCTGGATTAGAGGATGAGTCCTCTCCATGGAAACCAGGAAGATTTACTTGAAAAGAGTCTGATTTAACTGAACAATTTGCTAGTAACAATTTAGCTACTTTCAGCACACATCAGTAATAATATTTAATAAAATAGCCTGGGTTGCTTCTTTTGCACTGATGCTATATTCTTTCCTGCCATTCAGGGGCTCTCAGACATCAGAACAGAGAGAGTTTGTTTCCTCCTTCAGAAAGCTGGCAGATTTTTCTTTTCATTAGTCTCCACACCCCATCTCCCTTTTTCAGATGGAGCAGAGATCAGATTTTTCATGTGGCCATTGCTAATTATCAGTCATGAGTTGTTTATATATTGTAGCTGCTTTCTCTGGCTAGACAGCTATTGGTGTGATTTAGCGAGAGACCCATGCTGACAGTCTGTCTCTCTTTTGAAGTAAGAATTGGAGTTCAAGAAAGAATTTTCCAACTTCTGATAAGCATTCAGTCCTGCTTTAAAACTGCCAACAGATTTGTGGAACAGAGCCAAGACTTGAAAACCAAACTGTTTCGCATTACCAAACATGAAGCTTTGTTAAGTGGCAGGCATTTTAGAACATTTTTGAAGACGTGAAGCATCAAAAGTCGATTCAAGTTTGCACACATGTGATGGAGGCAGCTTTCTGCAGCTAGCACCATACAGGTGTATAGACTAAAACTGTGCCTGTACATGTCTGATCACTCAAGCTGCAAAATGACAAGAAGAGCATCCACTGACAGCTGCATTGATTTTGAAACACTTCTATGTGAGGACACTTGAACTATATTATTATTTCACTCCTAGAGAAATGCAGTGACTTCAAAATCTACAAAATCTTTATTCAATCCACTGTGCTGTGTTATTAATACATTCAAGAACTGTATCAAGGAAAAAGGTCAAGAGAGGACAGGAGAAACACAGTTGCTCTTCCACCATTCCCCCATAGCATTTGCACACTACAACACTCTGATGATTGTCAAAAGCAACATCCCCCTTACATGTTTTTCATAGTATATTGCAAAGTGGTGATATCTTTCCAGATTCCTTGACAAATATATTCAGCACAAAGCAAGTGTAATAAATTTCAAGAATTACAAAGTCAGTGCTCCAAGATCCAGGATTTGTTCTGACCTCTCCTATACCACTTCCGAAAAAAGTGTCAGACAAAATCAAACAGCAAAATGTCCCAAACATTCCTTTCTCAAGTGCCTAGTGATACTTTTTAAGTTTTATCTCAGAAACAGCTGGAAGTAGATAAAGCGGACATTTGAGAAATTTTTCTGTTGTGCAGAGGTTTACTCTGTTGTACAGGTTTAACTAAGAGCATAGTAAAAAAGAACAAAAGCCCAAATGATTCAAGCGGATTGAAGGCCTACTCTTCTGCATATCTATAATCACATACAAGAAACAGCAAAATTCAGCAGCTGTTAGTGTATCTCTAGCTTAACAATGTCTGTCTCTAGTGGTCTTACATCTCTGAGCCTGAAAGTACAATTTTCATGCTATATGATATTTACATTCTTTTAAAACTTCAGAATGGCACCGTCTACAACAGCAGACCATTTTTAAATTCCTTTGAAAGTGACATTTTTTTCACTGTCTTATTTAAAGTGAATTTTAAAAGAAGGAATTTTGAAAAAAAGGTTTAAAAATACAATAGCAATCACCAATATGCTGCTGTTTTGAAAGAAGAAGCAGCAGATTACATTACACTCTTTGTCTCAAATTCTGTTTTATTAGTAAAAATTTGTAACCTGAAAATATATTGCATCTGTCCATTTATAGACCTCATCTTGTTCAGCTTTCTTAAAATGAGCCTTTCAAGAATCTGTCTGAAGCACGTTGCTGCATTTTTAAAGTGTGTTCTGTGGAGCCAATGTGCTATGGGTGTTTATTCTCCTGACATGCCAAGCCAGCACAGACTGAAAAGCCAGTCTAAAAAGTGGCTAGCTGGTGCTGACCTCTATACTGTTCAAGATGCACTGCTAGCTTAACTTTTACTTTAATGGTTCCTATATTCCTTTTGGAGACAGTCCCAAGACTGAGCCCAAACCCAAGTCCCCCCCTTGTGCAGCTCTCCATGTCCACAAATGCAGCCTCGGGAACAGTAAGGGCAAGCTCTGAAGTGCGCAGGGACCCTTGATATCTCAGAATCTTTCCCCCGTGTCCATGTGTGTCGTGTCCCCCGTCCGTCCGTCCGTCCGTCCGTCCGTCCATCCCCCAGCTTTTACTCAATTTCTGTCTTTAAAAAGCTTAAAGAGAACTAGAGAGTGGGCTATGTCTATGGATGTGCCAGATACATGTAAGGGATCTGTTACTAGGCAGTTTATTCATCCCCGATCACTTTTTCAGAGATGAGTAGCTATAAAATAGCTTGAACATAAACTATGGTCACAATTATGACTGTGGTGTAAGTCATGGCCTTAAAAACACAGTATCTAGGAGAAAAAAACCACCACAAAACAGTATTATAATCACACCATTTTCACTTTTGAAAAAATAATGCCAATGGGAAATAGGTCTAAACCCTTTAAAAGAATCTCTGGCCTTCATCATGAAATAGAATTTTCAATAATTTTTTTCCAGTGTGAATAATTCCTCCTTTACAACTCACTCATCTTACATTGTCAAACTGCTACAAACACTTTGTCCTGAGTGTAAAAGAGAAAACTTTATGTCAATGCCTAAGTTCAAATTTTCCATACCCTCAAAGACAAGTTGACCTCTAAAAAACTGAATTTATCCAAGAAGATCCACTCAAGAGTATGAGACTGTTTCTTTAAATACACAGAAGTGCAGTGCACACACAACCTTCAAAATAATTACAATAATGCTGTATTTTATAAATCGTGCTCATTTTCATGGGAAACTATGGAAGAAAGAAAAAGAATTTGAATGCTTTTTAGCTTCTCTAAGCCTAATACGCTTGAAATATATTTGAATAATTTTCTTGAAATAACTTTTGCCTCATAAATCTTACGCTATTAGAGATCTTTCTCTGAACTTCTGGTGGAGTGATCATAACTCAATGTACATAACTGCTTCAGACTGGAAGAACACATTTCCAACATGAAATTACAATGTGTACAGGGAAAAGTAACAATTTTTTTCCTGTAACTCTGATACCTACATTAAAAATGGCTACATCTTTTTCATTTCTGCAGTGATTATCTTTGACATCATTCTCTTTTATTTAAAGCTGTATAACAGAAAAAAAAAAAACAACCAAACATTAATTAGATAATTGTAATTTCATTTTACCTATTCATAATTTGGAAAAATTAACCTGCAATCATTCTCTCTTATTGTTCTTTTATTCCCCTATCTACCTGGTGGAAAAGCAGTCAGTTTTCAATTTTGTAGCCAGTAGTTAGAGCAGGTAATACATTTTGGTTGTCTTTTTTTTTCCTTCTTCAGCCTTACCATCAACAATAAATTTTCAATGTAATTAGGTTCACTTATGCCTGATACAATTGTCCTTCTCCATGTGGCTTGCACATGAAGGGAATCAAATCCATATCCTATAAACATCCCACTGATTACCACCTGAAAAAGCCCCAAAATACTCAACCACAATTTCTGGTAGCTATTTATCAGGGTATTTTCTCCAGAAGTTTTTCAGCAAGTAATTGCATAAATACTATCACATATTCTAATTCTCTATTCTCTCTGGTACTTTTGCACTTTTTCTGTCTTTTCAAACTTGTGAAAATATAAGACAAAAATTTTCTCATTTCAATTTGGTATTTTAGTCGTATCAGAAGGAAATTTTTTTGGTAGCAATATTACATTTTTGCATTAAACAGCACAAAACTAAAATCAAGCACTATCCTGGTCTTGCTTTCTGTATTGCCACTCTCCAAGGCAAATTACAGCATGAGAAAAGCAACGGAACACTGGAAAAATGTCAACATAATCAGACACTCAGCAACATACTGAACAGGTTGCTTTGCCATAAACAGAGATTTGGCTAATCCTGGGAAACAGCTACAACTTTAAAAAAAAAAAAAAAATCTAATACTTTAAAAGTGAGGAGACCTTTAATATGAAGTTATTATTCTAATCACACTTAGAAATCCTACCTTCATTATAGTCACATCCTCATGTACAGGCTGATATTCACAAATAACCTTTCAAATTCCTCAACATGACTCAAAAATAAAAAGAACATGATAAAAACAAATCTTTTGGTTGTTTTCAAAGGAGCTGCTAGGAAGTGAATGAGCCAAACTCAGATGTCTCTACTGGGTTATTTATAACAATATTATTAGCTATAATAAAAGTATCCCAAAATTAACTAAAAAAATGGGCCAAATGCTCATTGTGCAGTACAGCACTTGCAGCAGCAGGTTTCTGAAAGATACAGTAAGAAAAACCCTTTAGTATTTTTGGTAGCCCTATAATTATATATATCTAATACAGTGTTCCATCCTGAGAGATGCTAAATACCCTCCAAAATTTAACAGTAGCCTCGAGTAGCATCAAGCTGATGTTCAAAGAAAGAACATAAGGAAAAGGCATTCCTCACTTGCTTGCTGCAAAACTTAAAAATCATGTCATTGTTACTTGTCAATTACTGTATTTCTTGAAGAAGTCATGCTGTACTTTCCCTGGAAATATCAGAAAAACAAGCTGTGAAGTAAGTCTTTGATAACAAGGGGCTTTGATGTCTGTGGGATTTCAAGAAACCCTCCACACTGGAAACACTTGAAAACCTCAAGACAGGCATTGGCTCCCTCATGACTTTCAAAGAAACAAGTCTGACTGCTGAGCTCTTTCTGCCTTTTAAGTTTAGGGGCCATAGGAACTTGCTTGTACTGAGTTGCAGCATCCTTAGTTGAATCTTACTCCCATTCTCATGCCACGAAGTTTTGTCATCTTGTGATTGAACTCAAACATGTCCTTGCAAGCCAAGGTGGAGTATGGGTCTCTTGGTGCAATACCTGCTTGGAAGTGCAACAGACAGAGCAGTTCACTCAAACTGCTCCTGGAGTTACTGTGACTCATGCAAGCTGGCATGGTGTTAACTGTTGCAAGTCATTTCACAAACCACAGCTATTCCCAGCTATCTTTTCCTTCCTCAGTTCTGCAGTTGTTTTCCTCAGCCTCTATCTGTCAGTCTAGTAGCAGATAGATAGCAAAAGAGTCAAATGCTAGCATATATATGTGTCTCTATATATGTAAGTATACACATCTGCATGTTTTGATGCAACAGGACAGCCTGTGCAATCCAGAGGCCTCTCTGTTTTAGTCCACTCTGCTCTGACCCTGTGCTGGCACTATCGTGGCTTCTTCCCAGCTGGGCCTGAGTGGCCTTGTTAAAGCAGCTATAAAGTTCCATAGCCAGAAGATTCAATTTAGGAGGGAGTAAAGCATCTCTTTTTATTATCTCAGGAGAACTGAGCATCCTGCCAGTGCAGTACTCCAAATTTATCGCCAGAAGCAGATGAGATGGACTGGGAATTAGACCCACTTAGCAACTGGTTTACGCACTACTCTCTTATTGCTACATGAGGCCAAAGGAGGTTTATAGCTTATTCAGACAGTCAACTGTTTCTGTATCACTGCAAGATACTGAGTACAAATCAAAGCACATGGCTGTCCTGCAGTGAGGACTGGCCCTTTTTTCATCCTTTGTTATGTATTTAAACAATAAAACAACAATTTGCTTACTGTAACCTCTCCTGTGTTTATGTGTGGCTTAGGACATCAATTTGTGTCTTTAGAGATTCATTGGATTTTTTTACTGCACATGAAAAGCAGAGACCTTATTTCAGACACAAGATTTCTAAAATATCATGATATACTGTTTCTTTATAGCTCATACAGACTGTGAGTGCAGTTGACAAAGATGAGCCTCCCCGAGGACACAAATTTTTCTTTGAGTTGGTGCCAGAATTTGCTGTTCATCCAAACTTCTCCATTGTAGACAACAAAGGTAACTGCTGACCAGTACCACCACCCCATCACCCCCCCTCCAATACCACTTAAAACTTCATCCAGCAACATCTATTTATTCTCCTTTTTTGTTCTAGATAACACAGCAGGAATTATGACTAGAAGAAATGGATACAGCCGTAATAAGATGAGTACCTATCTCCTGCCAGTCATAATATTTGACAACGACTACCCGATCCAGAGCAGCACGGGCACGCTGACCATCCGGGTGTGCGCCTGCGACAGCCGGGGGAACATGCAGTCCTGCAGCGCTGAGGCCTTGCTCCTCCCGGCTGGCCTCAGCACGGGGGCACTGGTTGCCATTCTCCTCTGCATCATTATCCTGTTAGGCAAGTACATGTAACGAGCTGTTTAATTGACTAGGTAAAGGTCTGGTCACTTGTCCACCCCTGATATTCTTTAACCCCTTATTCTCATGACCCTGCAGAACAATATTTCATTTCTGATGTTTTGGTTTAGGTTGTTGGGGTTTTTTTAACTGTTTTATAGGATGGAAAAGGAGCTGAGAGAGCAGGAGGTGGAGCTACTATGGGCTGTTTGTCATCATTACTCTTCAGAACAAAAGAATGAGACAATCAGTGTTATTTAGATGAAATAAATTAGAAAATCTAGGGTCAGGATTAGATACCATGCTCATTTGAGTAATGTTTTATTTTATAAATAGATCTTAATTTATATCCAGGACTTTAAAATCATATTCCTGAAGCTGCATAATAAGTTTCTCAGGGATTAAAAAATTATCAATTATACTGGTTATTTAATAATGAATTATTTGTAATTTTTATATTTGGGAAATATTTAGCTCAAAAACATAGAAGAGAAATGTTCAATTATTTGCAAGTTGCAGCGAGAGCAGCTGGTTAAATAAAATGTGAATGCAGAAGTTAAATGGATGATTGGAAAGCAAAAGCATTAGAAAGATTATGTGATATATGAAGAAATTAGAATAAATGTTAGATCCTAACCTGCTGCTAAGAACATAAAAATTGCGTCTTCAATATTTTTCTTACCAGAGAAGTGACTCCTTGAAAGTGTCATCATCATCTTTATTTTCCAGTCAAACTCTGTGGAAAACCTCTTTCCCTTTGCACCTGTCCTAGCAAACACAGCTTGCCAAGGGAGCAGTGACATGTTTACAAGTGTCACTTTATATCATTCTAAGGACATCACTTTATTTTCAGTTTTTAGGTTGGATTCAAGTTACCTCCAGTAAATATTCAGTGGACCACAGAGGTTGTTAGGAAAGGGGCAATATGTAGGAACTGTGTCAGTACTTTTGGGCATAGGGAAGTGAGGGTATTTGAGCTCTGACAAACTGATTTGCCGTACTGCTTAGGTTCAAGCATCACTGCTGGCCTGGGTTTAGTGTGAGTCAGCTTGGATTCCCCAACATGTTGCCCAGGCATAGTCTGAGCCGCAGAACTTGCAGGGCACCACTTCCAGCAGGCAATTACGGTTCAAACTCTGCCACATCTAGCACTCTACCTTGCATAGTTCTTAACACAATGTCAACAGGCTCTGCATCTTCAAAGCCACCCTTCATGCACGTTCCCAGCATCGTACCATGATATGTGAAAGATATTAGTTCCCCTCTCCCTACCCACAGCACATTCAATCTTCCCTCTTACTCACCAGTACTAAAGTGGTTTGGAGTAAAAACTTTGCTACTAAGACTCAACAAAATTGCTCAGCATTGCTGTAATGTGTGGTTTGGCAACCACTCTGATGCTTCATTGACAAATGATCTCCCTGGCCCCTCTAATTTACTCCAGCTACTGGAGCTAGGGTCATATTTTTAAATGCATTAAAGCTTTGAATTCCTACTGAAACCAATAGCATTTAGACACTAGAACGTATTTACAAATTTTTCCTCAGTTTTTCATCTCCCTCTGTAGAGGTTAATTGTTGTGTCAATCCTTACCTCTCCAAAAGGAAGAGTTATTCAACTAAAATTTCTTAAACTAGGGGGATCGTGTTTTTAAAAAGAAACACTTAATCATTGCTCCTGTAGGTTTAAAATAGCTTAACTTTTTGACTGCCATGAAATCATTAATATTTTTCCTTATTAACTTCAACTTGGAGATAGCTTATATCATTATTTTCCTGCTAAAATCCCACCCCAGCCTTAAAACTTTTCCAGTTCAACAGATAATGTAAATTATTTGTTCATTTATTTAATTTCTAACTGCCCATTTCTTCATTCATGTTTTGTTTCTTTTCAGTATTAGTTGTCTTGTTTACGGCTCTTAAGAGACAGAGGAAGAAAGAACCCTTGATCATCTCAAAGGATGATGTTCGGGACAACATCGTGACCTACAACGATGAAGGAGGTGGGGAAGAAGACACGCAGGCTTTTGACATTGGCACACTGAGAAATCCAGAAGCGAGAGAGGAAAGTAAGATGAGAAGAGATGTTATCCCAGAAACTATATTTCAGATAAGACGGACTGCACCTCTTTGGGAAAATATTGATGTCCAAGATTTTATTCATAGAAGGTTAAAGGAAAATGATTTAGACCCAGCTGCCCCTCCTT